>NC_056729.1:272324352-272476852 GCF_019279795.1 Protopterus annectens | reverse complement strand
CAAGGCCAAATTTAAAAATGCCAAAAACCTACCCCCCGGATGGCCCCGGCCCCAAAAGGGAAGAAAAATAATTTAAGCTAGGGCCTTATTATTTTTAACGGGAAGGGCCCAATTTTTTCAAGAAATTTTGGACCCGAGGCTTAAATGGATCCCTTCTGACCGGTTTAAAATTTGTTTTTATTAAAGGATTTACTCTTAACTGGGTTGTATTTTTAAAAATCCCTTGTTTCCCCTCCCAAAAATTTCTCTTGGGCCTTAAATCCGGGACTTTTTTTTAAAAAAGGCCCCATTCTTTGAGGAAAAATTTTTTTTGCCCCGAAGCTTTAGGAAAACCCCGAAAAGGCATTTTTGAAAATTTTCCCTTTTGCTCTTTCCGGGTTTACCAAAAAAGTCCGGGAAAACCGTTAAATTTCCCGGGGGCCGATAAAATTCCTTTTCCAAAAAAGGGATTAAAACCCCCAGGGAAAGGGGAAAAACTTATTTAAAATCCAACCTTTAAGGCTCCCCTTTTAAAATTCATTCTGCAATGGGGCCATTACCCAAAAATTTGGGAAAAATTTCAAGATCAGGAATTTATTCCCAAAAAAAATTTGTTGATTCCTTTTTGGGGGGGAAAAAAGATTTACCATTTTCCAAAAAAACCCCCCCCGGGCCAAAAAAAAAAAAAAACTGTAAAAAAAAAAAAAAAAAAAAAAAAAAAAAAAAAAACTTTCTTTTAAAAAACCCCCCCCCGATTTTGCAAAAAAACAAAAAAACCCCTTTTAAAAAAAAAAAGCTGGGGGGGCCCCCTTTGCCCCACCCCCTTTTTTTTTCCCCCCCCCCGGGGGGGGAAAAAAAAAAAAAAAATTTTGGGCAAAAAATTTTTTCAGGGGGGCCCCCCCCCCCCAAAAAAATGGGGGAAAAAAAAAATCCAATTCAAAAAAAAAAAAAAAAAAAAAAAGAAAAAAAAAAAAAAAAAAAAAAAAAAAAAAAAAAAAAAAAAAAAAAAAAAAAAAATGGGGGGGGGGGGCCCCCCCCCCCCCCCCCCTTCAACATCAAATAGTGTCCCAAGGATACAGATTTCACTTCCACACATCACCAACTCCAAGCAGTTGGCCGGATCTACCCCCAAAGTAGTGGGCAGAGGCCCAAAAGCAAGTACTCTCTCAAGCATAGGGGCTATTCATTTGGTAGCAGAAGAGAAAAAGGGACAATGTTTCTACTCAAGATTTTTCCTGGTACCCAGAAAAGACAATTAATGGCATCCTATCCTGGACCTGCCTACTCTAAACACCTTTTTGGTGATTCCAAAATTCAAGATGCTGACTCTTCACAAGTTGCTTCGTATGCTAAGCTAAGATGCCTGGTTGGCAACACTAAATTTAAAGTAAGCATACCTGTACATCCCCAATCAGGGAATCTTGCAGAAGATAACTACACTTCAAAGCAGGCTACATGCACTATCAGTTCTCTGCACTTTGGCTTTATCTACTGCGCCCATGGTATTCACAAAGTGCCTAGCTCCAGTCATTGCATTTTGCAGGCAAAGAATTATTCAAATATGCCAATACCTGGACGATTGTCTAATTCGGGCAGAAAACCAGGACAAACCAGGACATACTTTTGAATCATCTGGCTTTTGTACAGAGGGTGCTAACTTGTCTGGGATGCACCATAAACGAAAAGAAATAACACCTGGTTACCCTGTCAACAAATTATATTCCTAGGAGCAAGCTTGAATACAACTTCCCAGATGGCTTTCTTCATGCCAGAGAAAGAAATTCACTTGACAACCTACTAGAAACAAGTGGTCACAAAAACTCTATCTGCAAGGCAAATACTACAAGCCTTGGGGTTCATGGCCTCCTGCATTCTTCTAATCCTATATGCAAGACTGCATATGAGGAAACTACAGTGGTATATAAAAAGCCTATGGTGTCAACGTTCTCAAGATCTAGATGCAATGATTCCTATCATTCCTTGTCTATGCTTAGAGTTCCTTTGGTGGGCAGAGGAGTGCCACCAAAACAAGGACTACCATTCACACTACCCCCCTGCCGCCCAAACTCTAACAGATGCATCAGACTATGCATGGGGGCGGGGTGCACGCCTGGCAGGGAAGTGCATTCTGGGCAAATGGAACCCAATTCAAATGCACCTTCACATCAATGATAAAGAAATGTTAGCTGTACAGAATGCTCTGACAGCCTTCGAGGACCACATTCTTCCAGGACAATTAATGGTAAAGACTGACAACACCACTTATGTGGTACATAAACAAGCAGGGGGGTACACATTCATACCCCCTCTGCAGACTAGCCATGGCATTGTGGAACACAGCCTTCAGCTACCAAGTACATCTACAAGCTCAGTTCCTGCCAGGAAAACTAAATACATTGGCAGATGGACTAGGCAGAACCCTCATGGACCCACACGAGTGGAAACTGGATCCAAGGATTTTCAACATGTTGACAAGCAAATGGGATAACCCAGATATAGACCTGTTTGCCTCCCCCCAGAACTATCATTTGGAAAAATTTTGTGCAAGGAGTCCCCACAGACAAGCTTGGTAAGTGGATGCTGTCCTTCAGCTGGAAAAACCTATCGGTTTATGCATTTCCTCCTCTGTCTCTGCTCTCCAAAGTACTACTAAAGATCAAACGAGACAAACCAAGGATGATTTTGATTGCACCAGCCTCACCACGCCAACAATGGTACCCTTTCCTGTGCAGTGTGTCACTGTTGGCCCCATGGCACCTGCCTCAGACTACTGCCCTGCTGTCTCAGCAGGAGAACCAGAGTCTGCACCCTCCGCTTCAAACACTGAACCTAGAAGCCTGGCTAATTACCTAAGCTCTCCTTTACCATCCCTCAGTAAACCAGGGATGGATGTCATTTTAGAGGCAAGGAGACCCTAGTACTAGAAAATCTTATGCTGAAAAACAGAAAAGATTCCGTGCCTGGAACCAGTCTCAAGGGATGAGCACAGCAGTGCCCAATTTACCTAAGATTTTACATTACTTAACTGAGATGCTTCACAAGGGCCTGTCTTTTTTTCCTCAATAAAAATTCACGCCTCCGCCATTTCAGCTCATTATAACACAGAACCTCCCCTCTTCTCTCTTCCACTGCTCAAGCAGTTCCTCAGAGGGGCCAAAAATTTAAGACCACCCAGGAGAGCTCCAACTCCAGCCTGGGACCTTAACTTTGTATTGGAGAAACTCACCCTTCCTCCTTTCAAGCCAGCTGCTACTGCATATTTAAAATTCCTTTCTTGGAAAACAGCTTCCCTTTTAGCCATCACTTCAGCAAGAAGGGTATTTGAATTAAGGCCCTTATGGCAGTGGAGCCTTTCATCATCTTTCATACAGACAGCGTATCCCTCAGGACTAATCCCTCTTTCATGCCAAAGGTGATATTCAGTGTGGCCTTTAATCAGTCCATTAATTTACCTACCTTCTTTTGTAATCCTCAGAACAAGGGGAAACGGATACTACACTCCTTAGATGTGCACAGACAACTTAGATTCTACTTGGGCAGGTCTAAACCTCAAAGGAAATCTGAACAACTGCTGGTGGAATTTGCTGCAGGGACACAGGCCATTGCATTCACTTCTCCTATAAGCACCATGGAAAACTTATCCCACAGGGGATCAGATCCCACTCAAGCAAGTCTGCATCTACCTCTACAGCCATTCTCAGAGGCGTACCTACCAGGGACATCCTTGAGGCTGCTACCTGGATTTTTGTACATACTTTCACCAACCATTACCATTTGCCAATTTTCTCTAAATCCAGCACTGGCTTTGCCACTGCAGTTTTGCAGGGTCTTATAGCTGGTCATAATGCTATCTAAATTCCTCCTCCCATCCTTAGCTTTGGGACTCTACCCAAATGTAATGACTGCAACAGTGAAACACTAAACATAGTACAGTTGTGTACACTTACCATAAATGTAGATGTTAGAGTGTATTCACTGTTGCAGTCCTGGTTATCCTCCCTCCAGTCCCTTGATTTTATTTGGCTATACCTCTTCTCTCCTTTTCGATGCTTAAAAGCTTTTTGGTGTATTTGCTTTTTTGTTTGAGGTATAACCTTGTATATTTATCGATTTTTAATTGCTTCCCATTAGGGGGGTAGCTGACATCTGGGGCAAGAAAAACTGATGTAATGACGTCTGCTACATGTTTTATACCCGCTGACGTCACGGAAGAAGAGACGGCAAGTGACACGGGACCCAAGACTTTGTTAATCAGGCCAACTGAGGGCTACCTGCAAGCAGATAACCCAAATGTAATGACTGCAGCAGTGAATACACTTTAACATCTACATTTATGGTATAAGTGCACACAACTGTACTTTCTGTTGGTGCGGTGTTTGGATGTGTTTGTTTAGTTTTGATAAGTATGTGTGTGTAGGTATGTTGGTTAGGAGTTTA
The DNA here is from genome assembly GCF_019279795.1 of Protopterus annectens. Taxonomy (NCBI): domain Eukaryota; kingdom Metazoa; phylum Chordata; order Ceratodontiformes; family Protopteridae; genus Protopterus; species Protopterus annectens. Next base: position 272,472,436 of record NC_056729.1, on the reverse strand, counting down.
GTGTGTGTAAGTGTGTATTGTGACTGTTGTGTGTGTTTGCGGGACTGTAAGATGCGTGTGAGTTTTGTTTGCATTTCTGTTTGTGCGATCTCGGAATTAAAATATATGTGGGGATTTGTGGGGGGGCGCAGCCACTTGGGGGGTGCAGGGCGACTTTCCCCCCTGCGTACATGTAGTTTAGATGTATTTGTTTGATTTGTTGGGGGGGAGTTTTGTGTATGTTTGTGTACTGCATGTGTAGAGCAGGTATGGGATTTTGAATTTCACGGTTGTGTTTTCAAGTTTGAGTTGTGGTTGTGTGTTCGGCTTTGTGGTCTCGAAATACTGAAATTTAAGATTTCAGTATTTTGAAAGTACAAAGTGGACCCATATAATTTTGTTTTTATTTATGTTTTTTATTTTTGCTAACTGTAGCAGTGAAGACCTTCAGTTTGGTTTTGAGCTGCAGGAAGCTGCCTTATGAATTAAATTTAACTTTTCTGTCTGTTGTAAAGGTGCATTGCAAAAGGGCTGAAATGGAAGTCTGCATAAATCTTCTGTTTTAACCCTCTTGCTGACTGGCAGCCTTCCCCTGGCATTGCATGTTATGTTGTGCAGCATCTGTGTGTTTTTATTGTATTGTACACGAGCTGTATGAATGTATTGCGTCTTCCCGTTTGCCAAGACAGGAGGTTGCTCACTGATACTGGCATGCACAAGACATCCCCTCATGCATGTGGGGAAACCGATGGACATCAGCATGGTATCACTGCTTATATTCCTTATATGCATCCGTGCTGTGGTAGCCTAAGCCCCTAAGGGTTATATCCTGGTATAACAGACATCCAGCTTCCAAAGCTTTATGGCACCTTTAGTCAGCTCACGCGGAGTGGGCTAAAAGGCAGGTTTTAGTGGTCAGCTCTTCAGAGCTTTTCTGTCACTGAAGATTGCTGTTTTATGGGCTTTTGAGAATTGTTTTTTAGCTAGCGCTGTTCCATTATTGGGCAGAAGGTCTGTTTGGGGTAGGTGGAGACTTTATTTTTTATGACAGAAATTGTGCTTTGTCTGTTAACACTGTTCAAGCTTTAAAACTTTTGTCACATGAGTTTTGCTTTGAAACTGGTGTGTTTTCTTTATTCTTTCTTCAGGTGAAAGTTTAATTTACTTTTGGGGACTAGGGTAAGTGTTTAAACTACTTTTACTGTGTGTTCATGGGTAAAAAGTTTTTATGTACTTGCCCATTTTTACTGATTATTGCTGTTAGGTTTCCCTAGGAACTAGGCATATTTTTCAGCTTAACTGTGGAACAACCAAATGTTTCCTTGGATGTTCATCATTCCCATTGCTGCGGTAGCCATAAGGCTAATGTGGGTTGTTTTCCTTGCCTTGGGGAAAAAAAAAATAAAGTTTAAAATTTCACAAAGGTCTGCCCCCCAACACGCACACATATCTTGACTCTGATTGCTGATCTGCAACCCGAAGAAGGGAAATCAGCAGCTTGTTTTTTTTTTGTATCCGTATTTTCTTTCTGCCTCTAGGAAAAGCTTTTCTGGGGCTTCTTGTGCAGCGTTTGGCTAACTGCTTCATTTATGGCAGTCAAATCCTTGCTGAGGAACATCTTCAGTCAAAAATTGTTGCTCCTTTTAAGAAAGTAATGTATTTATCTTTTTCTGACTAAAAGTGGTATGTCCCCTTTAAAAAAACTAGTATTTTCATCGTTATTGTAAGTCTTCTGCCAGGGACCCCTGTTTTACTCCTGGTGTTTGTACACGAGCTGTATGAATGTATTGTCTCCCCGTTTGTTAAGACAGGAGGTTGCTCACTGATACTAACATGCACAAGACATCCCCTCATGCATGCAGGGTATTTTTGTGGGAAAAAAATATACACTACTTATGTAAGTTCTTGTGTTTGTGAAGAAGTTCTGTTTGGGGTTGGGCAGGATTTGTTTTTCAGTATAATGCTTATGTTCCCTTTTTAAAACTTGCTTGCCATTTTTCTTTTTTCTGTTGGTGTATTTTATTTGCTAGAATGCATGCTAACAGATGATTGAAGTGTTGCTTTTACTTTTATGAAGGAGCTGGGATGGGATAAGAAGCAAGTGTAAGTTTGAAGCTTGTGTACATTAGGTGACAACTTTCCTACTGACTAACTTGCTCCGGCAATTCTTACTTTTTGGCATCTCCTCCTTGGCAGTAGCATGTATACTTCAGTCCTGCTGGTTCCAATCCCACTGTTCATAGAAATAAAAGAAAACACTCGTCAATGAGCCCTTGTCATTGCTGTGGCCTCAGTTCTACACTACAGTCAATAGTGTGTGAAGTTGTAGTGGCCATTTGTTCCTCGGACCACTCTCACCTCTCTGACTTTTTCTTGTAGTTCTTGTGGCTACTGTCAACTGAGGATCAACCATGTCTTCGGCTGTTCCAGTGTCCAATATGGGCATGGGAGAAGCAACTTCTGTAGGACTAGGAGGCACTCCAGGAGACTGTTCACAGGGTAACAGAGGCACGAGACCATTAGACTATTCAAATGTCTCTCCTTTGAGTCGGTCTTCCACGGGGACTCCTATGAAGAAAAAATAGATTTAAACATTATTTATCTCAAGAAATAATTAAAGTTAGAAATTTCTTACCTTAGAAATGCATGCATTTTAGGCTATGAAGCCTACTGTGCAGAAGCCTTGACCAGTGGACTTACCCTGTAAAGCAGTTCCTGAAGCTGGGATGATGATCCTGATTGACAGGGCTTCTTCAGATTTAATAAGCCCATCTTATTGCCACTGAGGAAAATGTGAACTTATACCCTCGCGTGGAAGAATTTTTTTTGTAATCAGACCATAGCCAGGGTGAATGAGATCTCTTTATGGGAACATATAGGTGACAAACCAGCATAGTACCTCACTGGCATATGGGTAGTAGTGTCATGCTACCCTCTCTCGCAGTCTGTTATAGCTCAGAACTCCTTCCACTGTTTGTGAGGAACCATTCACATGGCAAGACCAGGACAGCCCTTGACACTCGATGGAACTCTTTCAGTTTTCTTGTGCCCCAGTCCAGCGAAAGAACTCTTGGGATATTGCCCGTTTGTTCTTAAACTGGCTTATATCAGTTGCAGAGCTAAGATAAGAAACTTTCTTTTTTTTTGTTTCTAGTTCCTTCCTCTGCTTTTTCTGTCAGTGCTCTAGTAGTGGTGGTCTACTAGATGTTCATTGTGTTACCCTGCTGCAGTCATCACACTTGAGTTATCCTGCCGTCAGGCGGTCCCGCAGTCAGCCGAGTTTCCAAAGTCTTGGTCAGACGTCTGTTGCTGTCACCTTCTCCCTGACGTCAGAGTGCCAGGGGTACATATACTGCAACCGACGCCATTTTCTTCAGTCTTTCTTGCCGTGCGGTGCCCGAAGCAGAAGCAGTTGGCAAGTGCCGGTCGGCCAACTCTTGAGATTGTCGAATTCGAATTTCAGACCAAAGTCTTCTATAAAGCTAAGTACCCCGTTGGGGAAACTTTTCTTGCCTCAGACCGATGTCGGAAAAAGTTCCCAATTGTATTTCTTATGGGAAGCAAATACCTCATAAGGATTTTCATTCTTATAGCATACCTTGCCTAGGCCCTGATCATAACGTCACTTGTCATTTTTGTGCTAGGTTTAATAAGCGTACTATTAAAAGACTATTTGATTTCGCACTAAACTATTGTGGTAGAAAATTTAACTATAACATGCCGTCGGAGCTACCGACGTGCACAAAAAGCGCAGGGACAAGGACCGACAGCCAAGGCCTACACCCGATTCCGATGCCTCGGTTGATCCGGTCTCCAGTTCTCCGACTCGGCCCCTGACTACTGCAGATGTTCATCTCACATTGCTGCAGTCCTTACACTTGGGTAGTCCGCTGTCCTCGGTCGGCCCGAATACCAAAGTATAAGGCTGACGTCGGTCAAGGCGCATTAGTCTGACGTCAGGACGTCAGGGTACAAATGCGCATGACCGACGTCATATCCTCAGTCTTTTTTGCCGCATGGTCCGATGCAGAAGCAGCGTTGCAAGTGCAGGTTGGCGTTCTGAAATTTTCCGAAGTCGGAGTTTCAGACCGAATCAAAGTTGGCTAAGTACCCCGTTGGGGAATATTTTGGTTTTTTCTTGCCTCAGTATTTAACCGGATGTCAGAAAAAGTGAAGAACTGTATTTCTTGTGGGAAACAGATACCTCATAGGGATTATCATACCTTGTGTATACCTTGTTTAGGGCCTGAGCACGACGTTGTTGGGTGTCGCTCTTGTGCTAGATTTAACAAACGCACTATAAAGAGAAGATTAGATTGTGCCAGGTTAGTCTTCGGGAAGCGGTGCAATTATAAAATGCCGTCGGATGCTCCGACACCCGCTTCGTCGAAAAAGCGCAAGGACAAAGCAGCAAAGCCTAGGTTAGAAGAACCGTCCGTCCCGGACGCCGGTTCTTTAGAGGGCTCGGAGCCGAAGGTTCAGCCAGAAGTTTCTTTGGAGTCCCAGGGAGAGACTTTATTATTGCAAGATGTGTCCTCTCAGGAGGTAGGCCAGGCTGAAGGGGCTTCTCAGGTAGCTGTTCTCCCCTCCCTTCCTAAGGTGGTGAGGCCCTCCACTTCTGTTTCCAAGGCTTCTCCCAGAGGCAGGCCAGGTTTAGCTTCTGTTGGTGTCACCCCTAGTTCTTCAGGGTCTGTGCCCAAGAAGCATATGCTTAAAATGGCAGAAGATTTGATTACACTGATTAGAGGTTCTATGCCCCCTCCTGATAAGAGGCCTAGGGTGGAACCTGAGCTTGGGAGTTTTGAGCAGGGTTCGGATGCTTCCGAGTCTTCGGCTGAAGACTTGCAGGAGTATTCTCCTTATTCTGATGTGGATGATTCTACTCCTTCTGCTTCTCCTCCTGAGGATTTTTCTTTTTCAGAGACTCTTCATTCCATGAGGGAGCATTTTAAATGGGAAGGTCAGGACTTCTCTGATTCCAGGAAAAGGCTTAGGGAATTTTTGTTCCTACCCCAGCATAGGCCTTTAGCTATACCTCCTGTTCTGGATGTGGTGGAAGACGTTTTTGCAGAGGCTTCTCTTAATCCTGATTCTTTGCCTCCTGCTCCAGTTAAACCGGATAGGTATTATAGGGTGCCTGAAGCTCATAAGTATCTTTTAAGAGTCCTAGGGCAGACCCAGAAACTGTTTCTCAGGGGCCTAAAGGTGTTAAGGCTTCTGTTGTTAAAAATCCTGTTTCTCCAGATAAAGAGGCAAGGGCTTTGGATAGATGGGGAAAGAAAGTGTATACTTCTTCCACTTTAGCCATGAGGGCTTTGAATTGCCAGTTTCACATGTTGAAATACCAAAATTATCTCCTTTCACAATTAAAGTCTAAGGTAGATGCTCTGGCGGAAGGTATTGAGTGTAAAGAGTTGCAAGATTTAGTTCATGTTTCTGAACAGGTTGGTAAGCATTCCTTGCAATGTGGTTTTGATGCTGTACAGGCCTCTTCGAGGGTGGCTGCCACTGGTTCTGTTCTTCGCAGGCACGCCTGGCTGAGGGATCAGAATTTAGCTGAGCATGTTAAGACAAGGATTTTAGATGCTCCTTTACAATCTGATGTGTTGTTTGGTTCTCCTGTTGAAGCAGTTTTAAAGAAAATGGAAGACAAGGCTAAGTCTATGCAGACTGTTAAAGATTTTTGCAGGTTCAGCCCCAAGTTTAGTAGAAATTGGCCTACCAAGGGGTGGACATATCCTTCTTATGATTCCCAGTCTAGGGGTAGGTCTAGACGTGGTAGGGGCAGAGCTCAAGGTTCTTTTAGGCCTAGAGCAGGGAGTTCACCTGCTCAGTCTTCTGGTGAGGGCAGGGGTCAGTCCTTTCGTAAACAGACCCAATGACCTGCCTTTTCAGCTGCCAGAGCCTTCTCGTCTGGCAGCACCTTTGGGGGGAAAGTTGGCACTTTTCAAAGAAAATTGGAGTTTGATTACCCAAGACAAATGGGTATTGGATATTATACACCACGGTTACAGGTTTTATTTCCATACCTTGCCTCCTTTCAAAGGCATGCCAGACGTTCCTCCTCAACAAAGAATAGAGGCTTACAAGCAAATTTTTTTGTTGCTCCAAATAGGGGCCATACAGCCAGTTCCTATGCCAGAAAGGGGCCTAGGATTTTATTCTCGCCTGTTCCTAGTACCAAAAAAGGGGAACATTTGGAGACCAATTTTGGATTTATCTATCCTCAACACTTATCTGGACATTCCCAAGTTCAAAATGTTGACGTTACAACAGCTTTTACCTCTGCTGGGCAAAGATCACTGGATGGTAACTTTGGATCTCAAGGAGGCTTACCTTCATGTTCCTATCAGACTAAGTTGCAGGAAGTATCTGCGTTTTCGAGCTGGGAATTCTCACTATCAGTTCTCTGCATTGCCCTTTGGCTTATCTACTGTGCCCAGAGTATTCACGAAAGTTCTGGCTCCAGTGATAGCTTTCTTCAGACTGAGAGGTATACAGATTTATCCTTACTTGGACGATTGCCTGATTCTGGCTCAAGGAAAGGACGAGCTTCTTCAGCATTTGGAATATGTGATAGCAGTGCTAAGATGCCTGGGGTATTCTGTGAACGAAATAAAGTCCAGTCTAGTACCCTCTCAAGACATGTGCTTTCTGGGTGTGAGACTGAATACAGCAACCCAGATGGCCTTTTTGACCCCGGACAAACAAAAGAATCTTTCCCTTTACTTCCGTCAACTATCTCATCAGTCCGGGCTGACTGCAAGGACAGTCCTTCAAGCCTTAGGGTTCATGGCATCTTGTATTCTGGTGCTTCCCAATGCCAAACTGCATATGAGGAAGCTGCAATGGTATCTCAAAAATGTATGGACACAGCACTGCCAAGATCTGGACACTGTCATTCAAATACCACCTTGCATTCAAAAGGAATTTTTGTGGTGGGCTCAGGAATGTCACCTAAACAAGGGACTCTCTGTGACTCGGCCAGAGGGGAGTCAGATTCTAACGACAGATGCCTTGTATCCACTTTCCATTCAGATGAGCTCCCCAAGCTGTGTCTGAGGCAAGTGGCCTGCCAGACTACAACATCTACATATCAATATGAAGGAGATGTTAGCAGTCCAGTTTGCATTAATGGCTTTCAAGGATTTACTTCTTCCAGGACAGGTGTTGATTCTAACAGACAACACCACTGTCATGTGGTACATCAACAAGCAAGGGGGAACACATTCTTATCCTCTATGCAGGCAAGCAATGATTTTGTGGGAGACTGCGCTAAGTTTGCAACTAAATCTTCAAGCAAGGTTTCTGCTGGGAGCACAGAACTCCTTAGCAGATGTGTTAAGCAGGCAAATCCTGGATCCCCACGAGTGGAAATTGGATCCTCATGTATTTCGGAAATTGACAGTGTCGTGGGGAACTCCAGACATAGATCTGTTCGCTTCTCCACTAAACCACCAGCTGCCAAAGTTTTGCACGAAAAGGTTTCATCACACAGCTTGGAAAGTGGATGCTCTGTTTTTCAGTTGGAAAAATCTTCATGTGTATGCCTTTCCACCTCTGCCTCTCCTCCCAAAGGTGCTCCTAAAGGTCAGACAAGACAAACCAAGGATGATTTTAATAGCTCCAGATTGGCCTCGGCAGCACTGGTACCCATTACTGAGGAGTCTGGTAAGGAAGCCTCCATGGCCTTTACCTGTGATTCCACACCTGTTGTCTCAGAAGGACGGTCATCTACTCAATGTCAAGCTTCACTCTCTTCATCTAACAGCCTGGCATATTCTGTTTTGAACCACAGCAGGTCTCAACTTCCTCAACAAGTTTTGAATGTGATTATGGAAGCCAGAAGACCTAGTACAAGGAAAGTGTACGCAGAAAAATGGAAGAGATTTTTATTTTGGAGTGCAGCAAAGGATTTGGATGTTTCTGAGCCTAATTTGTGTGTGGCTCTTCAATATCTTACTGAGTTATTGGACAAAGGTTTGTCTTTCTCTTCCATTAAGATTCATGCTGCAGCAATTTCAGCTCACTATGATTGTGACCCACCATTGTTTTCTCATCCTTTGTTCAAGCAATTTCTTAGAGGGGCAAAGAATATAAGACCCCCAATGAGCTCCTACTCCTGCTTGGGACCTCAATTTTGTGTTGGAGAAACTCACTCTACAACCTTTTGAGCCTGCAGCTACTGCTGAATTGAAATATTTGTCATGGAAGACTGCTTTTTTGTTGGCCATTACCTCTGCAAGAAGGGTTTCGGAATTGCAGGCCCTTATGGCGGTTGAGCCTTTCTTGATTTTCCATAAGGATAGGGTATCTTTACGTACTAATCCTTCCTTTATGCCTAAAGTGGTTTCTAGTGTGGCTTTAAACCAAACTATTCATTTGCCTACCTTTTATGCAAATCCCCAAAATAAGGGGGAAAAGATTTTGCACACTTTAGATGTACACAGGCAGTTGCGTTATTATTTAAGCAGGACTAAGGATTTTAGGCAGTCTCAGCAGTTGTTTGTTTCTTTTGCTTTGAGTTCTCAGGGCAAGCCTGTGTCAAAACAAACTATTTCTAAGTGGATTGGGTTTTGCATTGCTTTCTGTTGTTCCCATCATGGCAAGGAGATTCCAGCTGGGATTAGGCCTCATTCCACTAGGGCTACTGCCACTTCAACAGCATTTCTAAGGGGGGTGGCAACTAAGGATATTTTGGAGGCAGCTACTTGGAGTTCAGTGCATACTTTCTCTAAGCATTACCACCTTCCTCTCTACTCTAAATCTAGGGCTGGTTTTGCCACTGCTATTTTACAGGGCATGTTGGCAGCTCCTGCTTCTTTATGATTTGCCATCCTCCCTTACCTCTGCTTTGGGATTCTACCCAAGTGTAAGGACTGCAGCAATGTGAGATGAAGAACATAGTACAGTTTTGTACCTACCATAAATGTAGATTTTTGAAGAGCCACATTGCTGCAGTCCAATTTACCCTCCCTCCTTCCCCTCTGTGTTTAGGGGTGGTTGTGTGGGTTGGGTTGTAGTTTTGTAAATTTGTATATATTGTACATATATTTGGTGCAGGGGTGTTGGGTGTGTTGTTGGTTTTTGGTTTTGGCCTTACCTTTTTAGGGTCTTCTGACATCTGGGGCAAGAAAAGACTGAGGATATGACGTCGGTCATGCGCATTTGTACCCTGACGTCCTGACGTCAGACTAATGCGCCTTGACCGACGTCAGCCTTATACTTTGGTATTCGGGCCGACCGAGGACAGCGGACTACCCAAGTGTAAGGACTGCAGCAATGTGGATCTTCGAACATCTACATTTATGGTAGGTACAAAACTGTACTTTCTGGAACCCGAGACCGCTACGGACGGACAGTACTAGGCCAACGCAGCCTTTTACTTCAGGCCCTTCTGACGATTTACCTTCTAAGGACGTCGGTGCTTCTGAAACGCCATCTGTTTCTGAGGGCATTTTCAGACCGGCGACTATCACAGTCAAAACGTTTTCTAAGTCTAAGACTCCTTCTAAAGCTAAAAAGACTACACTTCAGTCTCCTGTTCAAGGCCCTATGCCTAAGAAACAGATGCTCAAAATGGCTGAAGATTTGATTTCTCTTATCAGGGGTTCACAGTCTCCTCCTGACAAAGGCCTAGACAAGAGAAAGATTCTGTTTCTTCTGAACAACTGTCTTTCTTCGGATTCCTCTGAAGACCAAGACTATTCCTACTCTCCTTATGAAGATTCTGATGCTGAGGACTCTATTCCCTCAGCTTCCCCTCCTGAAGACTACTCTTTTGGGGAAACTTTACACACTGAGGGAACATTTTCACTGGGAATGTCAGGATTGCTCTGATTCCAAGAAAAGGCTCAGAGTTTCTTTTACTCCCCCAACACAGATCTCTAGCCATCCCACCTGTTTTGGACATTGTGGATGATGTCTATTTAGAATCCAGTTTCAACCCAGACTCTCTCCCTCCTGCTCCGGCTAAGCCTGACAGATACTACAGAGTACCTGATTCCCACAAATTTCTTTACAAAAGCCCAGTAGCTGACCCAGAGACTATCTCCCGGGGTCCCAAGGGGGCTAAGGCTTCCATGGCTAAAAACCCAGTACCTTCTGAGAGGGACTCAAGAGCACTAGACAGGTGGGGGAAAAGTTTACACCTCAGCCACACTAGCTATGAGAGCACTAAATTGTCAATTTCATATGCTCAAGTATCAGCAGTTTCTAATCTCTCAGTTAAAACAAAAGATAACCTCCCTCCCTCAACAATCTGAATTGAAAGAAGTAGAGGATTTGTTACACGCCACCGAGCAGGTGGGCAAACATACCTTACAATGTAGGTTTGATTCTTTGGAGGCCTCCTGCAGAGCAGCTGTCACTGGATCAGTTATACGTAGGCATGCCTGGTTAAAGGAACAAAGTCTTCCTGATCATGTTAAAGCAAAACTACTGGATGCACCCTTACAGCAGGATGTTCTTTTTGGAGTTAAAGCAGAAGAAGTTTTAAAGAAAATGGAAGATAAGGCGAAATCAATGCAGACAGTCAAAGATTTCCTACAAGTACAACCATCTCGCTTCAGCAGAAACTGGCCAACAAAAATTTGGTCCTTTCCAGCCACTGACGGACCTCAGAGGGGTAAATACAGGCGCCCAAGGGGCAGAGGACAACCACAAGCCCAGTATAAACCTCGCCAATGGGGCTCTCCAACCCAGAAAGGAGGAGAAGACGGGTCTCAACCCACCAGAAGGCAAACCCAATGACTTGCACCTCAACTGGCCAAACAAAGCTCTTTTGTCAGCCCCCTTGGGGGAAAAACTAACTCTTTTTGCAGACAACTGGCACATGGTCACAAAGGCCAATTGGGTCCTAGACATAATTTTACGAGGATACAGATTCCACTTTCACACCTTGCCAATGAAAAGAGGAATGCCAAACCTGCCACTAAATCAAAGGGCAGAGGCTCAAAAACAAATTACAGCTCTCGTGGCCATGAGAGCCATTCAACGGGTACCAACTCAAGAGCAGGGCCAAGGGTTTTACTCAAGGCTCTTTCTAGTACCCAGAAAGGACAATGCTTGGAGACCAATTCTAGACCTTTCAATTCTAAACACAAGTCCCAAAATTCAAGATGCTAACTCTAAAGCAGCTACTTCCCATGTTGGGCAAGGAAGCATGGCTGGTAACATTGTACCTCAAGGAGGCATACCTGCATGTCCGTATCAGACAGAGTTGCAGAAGATACCTCAGTTTCATTGCAGGTTCAACCCACTACCAATTCTCTGCACTGCCCTTTGGCTTATCTACTGCGCCCAGAGTATTCGCAAAATGCCTGGCACCAGTAATTGTATACTGCAGACAAAGAGGAATTCAAATATATCCATACCTGGACGACTGCCTCATCCAAGCAGAAAGAAAAGACATTCTCTTACATCATCTGGCTTTTGTGAAGCATCTACTAAATTGTTTGGGGTACACAGTAAATGAAAAGAAGTCAAAACTAGTACCCTCACAAACAATGACATTCCTGGGTGCCAGCTTGGACACAACGGCCCAGAAGGCTTATCTTACACCAGACAAGCAACTACAACTGACTCAATATTTCAAGACAATGGCAACAAAGACCCAATTAACTGCAAGAAAAATTCTGCAGGCTTTGGGCTTTATGGCATCTTGCATTCTGATAATACCATTTGCAAAACTGCATATGAGGAAATTACAGTGGTACCTAAAAAGTGTATGGTCTCAACACAGCCACAGCTTGGACACAGTGATATATCTCATTCCCTGCCTTCAACAGGAATTTCTATGGTGGGCACAGTCATGTCACCTCAAGGGTCAGCCTTTCACCTTGCCCTCAACCAGGCAAACTATCACAACAGATGCTTCAGACTATGCCTGGGGGGCACACATGGCAGGGCAATGCATTCAAGGCCTATGGACTGCAGAACAAAGAAAGCTGAACATAAATCAAAAAGAGATGCTAGCTGTACAGAAAGCTCTGACAGCCTTCAAGGATCTACTACATCCAAGACAACTGGCAATAAGGACGGACAACACCACAGTAATGTGGTACGTAAACAAGGGGACACACATTCCTACCCTCTTTGCAGGCAAGCAATGGTCTTATGGAACACAGCTCTGGCCTACCAAGTCCAGTTACAAGCTCAATTCCTGCCAGGACAGAAAAACACATTGGCAAACGACCTAAGCAGGAACATCAAGGATCTCCACGAGTGGAAGCTAGATCCACAAATATTTACAATAACTCAGAAATGGGGCCTACCACATATAGACCTGTTTACCAGTCCTCAAAACTACCAACTGACAAAATTTTGTACAAGGGTATTCCACCATCAAGCTTGGAAAGTGGACGCTCTCTCCTTCAGCTGGAAAAACCTGACAGCATATGCCTTTCCTCCATTACCTCTTCTCACAAAGGTTCTTTTGAAGGTCAAAAAGGAGAAACCTCGACTGATTCTCATAGCCCCAGACTGGCCACACCAGCACTGGTACCTGCTATTGAAGAATATGGCTCACAGCCCACCATGGATATCGCCTCAAATACCTCATTTGCTCACGCAGCAAAACAAACAGATTTTACACAGCTAGCTAAAAACCTTAAACCTGACTACATGGCAAATCTTCTGAACATCCAACCAGCCCCTCTTTCACAAGCCGTTCTGGATGTTATTCTGGAAGCCAGCAGGCCAAGCACCAGGAAGGCTTACTTGGACAAATGGAAAAGGTTTTCTGCCTGGAACCAAGCTAAAGGACAAGACACAACTCAGCCTCGTATGCCTCACATTCTGCAGTACTTAGCAGAGATGTTGCACAAAGGACTTTCCTTCTCCTCAATTAAAATTCATGCTTCAGCTATTTCAGCTCACTACGACACAAATCCACCTTTATTTTCACATCCTCTTCCAAAGCAGTTCCTCAGAGGGGCAAAAAACATTAGACCACCTAGAAGAGCTCCTACACCAACATGGGACCTCAACTTTGTTCTGGAGAAACTAACGTTACCTCCCTTTGAACCAGCTTTCTCTGCAGACCTTCAGTTCCTACCTTGGAAGACTGCCCTGCTCCTGGCAATAACTTCTGCTAGGAGAGTCTCAGAATTACAGGCACTAATGGCAGTGGAACCTTTCCTCATTTTCCATCAAGACAGAGTTTCTCTACGAACTAATCCTTCCTTCATGCCTAAGGTGGTTTCCAGTGTAGCTTTAAATCAAACCATCCATCTACCCACTTTCTTTCCCAATCCACAGAACAAAGGTGAGAGACTCTTGCATTCCTTGGACATTCACAGGCAGCTTTGTTACTACTTGGACAAAACTAAGGCTTTCAGAAAAACTGACCAGCTCTTTGTAGCCTATGCTACAGCTTCTCAAGGGAGGGCTATATTCAAACAAACCATTTCTAAATGGATAGGCCATTGCATACGGTTTCGTTATGGGAAACCAGTTCTCCTACCATTAGATCCCACTCTACCAGGGCAACAGCTACCTCTACAGCCTTTCTCAGAGGGGTTCCTACCAATTAAATTTTAGAAGCTGCAACTTGGAGTTCAGTACACACCTTCACCAAACACTATCACTTACCTCTTTATTCTAAGTCAAGGGCGGGCTTCGCCACTGCAGTTCTGCAGGGCCTCATTGCCTCCACTAACCCTCTATGATTCCTCCACCCTACCTTAACTTTTGGGACTCAACCCAAGTGTGATGACTGCAGCAGGGTAACACGATGAACATAGTACAGTTTTGTACCTACCATAAATGTAGATGTTCGAGTGTTCACCCTGCTGCAGTCCAGGTTACCCTCCCTCCAACCCCTCTGATATTCTGGCTAAATTTCTGCTATGCCTTACTGATGTATTTGCTTATAGCCAAAGGGATTTTGTGTTTGTAGTGTTCACACCATTTGGTACTAATTTTGATCACCTTTTTGGGGGCACCTGGGGCAAGAAAAACTGAAGAAAATGGCGTCGGTTGCAGTATATGTACCCCTGGCGCTCTGACGTCAGGGAGGAGGTGACAGCAACCGACGTCGGACCAAGACTTTGGAAATCCGGCCGACTGCGGGGACCGCCTGACGGCAGGATAACCCAAGTGTGATGACTGCAGCAGGGTGAACACTCTAACATCTACATTTATGGTAGGTACAAAACTGTACTTTTTGCTTGTTTTGTTAAAAATTGTATATGGCTCTGCTTTTACTTTAACTAGCACATTAAGGCCTGTTGATTTAAAAACTTCATGTGGAAGGTTAGACAGGAAAACTTAGTGATATTGCATTTTTTTGTTTGGGCTTATTATTTGAGTCAATTGAGTAAAATTGCAGCATTTTAATTGATTTTTTTTGTTTAAATTGTGATTCTTGTGTCATTTTGTATGTTACTGATTATTTTTTTTTAACTTTGTAATACTGTTTATGCTATATCCTGTTAATTTTGAGTGAAACTAGCCTTTTTTAATACGCAAAATTATGGGAATATTATGCATGTATTTTGTGCTTGTAACTGGCTACTGAAACTGTCAATTTCTCTTCCATCCATTCCTCAATGGCTAGGTCCTCTTAAATGCCTTCAGCCACTCCAGACTTTAGGATCCCTAGATGTTCGTGTTACCCTGCTGCAGTCATCACACTTGGGTTATCCTGTCGTCAGGCGGTCCTGCAGTCAGCCGGAATTCCAAAGTCTTGGTCCGGTGTCGGTTGCTGTCGCCTCTTCCTTGACGTCAGAGGTATATATAATGCAATTGACGCCATTTTCTTCAGTCTTTCTTGCTGCGTGGTGCCCGAAGCAGAAGCAGTTTGCAAGTGCCAGTCGGCAGACTCCTGAGATTTTTGAATTCGAATTTCAGACCGAAGTCTTCTATAAAGCTAAGTACCCCATTGGGGAAACTTTTCTTGCCTCAGACCGATGTCAGAAAAAGTTAACAATTGTATTTCCTGTGGGAAGCAAATACCTCATAAGGATTTTCATTCTTATTGCATACCTTGCCTAGGCCCAGACCACGATGTCACTTCTTGTCGGTTTTGTGCTAGGTTTAATAAGCTTACTATTAAAAGACGCTTTGATTTCGCACGACACTACGGTAGGAAATTTAACTACAACATGCCGTCGGAGCAACCGACTACCTGCATGCATAAAAAACGCAGGGATAAGGACAGGCAGCCCAGGCCTAAGCCAGATTCCGAGGCCTCGGCTGATCCAGTCTCCGGTCCTCAGTGAGGCTCTGAAGTAGCCCCTGACTACTGCAGATCTGGAACCAGAGACCGCTACGGAAATTTTGACGGAATGTACTAGGCCGACGCAGCCTTTTACTTCAGGCCCTTCCGACGACTTTGCTTCAAAAGACGTCGGTGCTACAGAAACGCCACCAGTTTCTGAAGGCGTTTTCAGACAGACTACTCTCACCATTAAAACGTTTTCTAAGTCGAAGACTCCTTCTAAAACTAAAAGGACTGCACTTCAGTCTCCTGTTTAAGGCCCTATGCCTAAGAAACAGATGCTCAAAAATGGCTGAAGATTTGATTTCTTTAATCGGGGGTTCACAGCCCCCTCCTGACAGAAGGCCTAGACAAGAGGAAGATTTTGCTTCCTCTGAGCAAATGTCCATTTCTTCAGACTCCTCCGAGGACCAAGGCTATTCCTTCTCTCCTTATGAAGATTCTGATGCTGAGGACTCTATTCCCTCAGCTTCTCCTCCTGAAGACTACTCCTTTGGGGAAACTTTACACACTGAGGGAACATTTTCACTGGGAAGGTCAAGACTACTCTGATTCAAAGAAAAGGCTCAGAGTTTCTTTTACTCCCCCAACACAGACCACTTGCCATCCCACCAGTTTTGGACATTGTGCCTGATGTCTATTTAAAATCCAGTTTCAACCCAGACTCTCTATCTCCTGTTCCGGCTAAGCCTGACAGATACTATAAAGTGCCTGATTCCCAAAAATTTCTTTACAAAAGCCCAGTAGCTGACCCAGAGACTATCTCCTAGTGTCCCAAGGGGGTTAAGGCTTCTATGGCTAAAAATCCAGTACCTTCTGAGAGGGATTCCAGAGCACTAGACAGGTAGGGGAAAAAAGTTTACACCTCATCCACACTAGCTATGAGGGCACTGAATTGTCAATTTCATGTGCTTAAGTATCAGCAATTTCTAATCTCTCAGTTAAAGCAAAGAATAACCACTCTCCCTCAACAATCTGAATTGAAAGTACAGGATCTGTTGCACGCCACTGAGCAGGTGGGCAAACATACCTTACAATGTGGGTTTGATTCTTTGGAGGCCTCCTGCAGAGCAGCTGTCACTGGGTCTGTTGTACGTAGGCATGCTTGGTTAAAGGAACAAACTCTGCCTGATCATGTTAAAGCAAAACTACTAGATGCTCCCTTACAGCAGGATGTTCTTTTTGGAGTTAAAGCAGAAGAAGTTTTAAAGAAAATGGAAGATGAGGCATCTATGCAGACAGTCAAAGATTTCCTACAAGTACAACCCCCTCGCTTCAGCAGAAACCGGCCAACAAAAAATTGGTCCTTTCCAGCCACTGACGGACCACAGAGGAGTAAATACAGACGCCCAAGGGGCAGAGGACAACCACAAGCCCAGTATAAACCTCGCCAATGGGGCACTGCAACACAGAAGGGAGGAGGAGACAGGTCTCAATCCACCAGAAGGCAACCTCAATGACTTGCACCTCTTCTGGCCAAGCAATACTCTCTTGGCAGCCCCTTGGGGGGAAAACTCGCACCTTTTGCAGTCAACTGGCAGATGGTCACAAAGGACAAATGGGTCCTAGACATAATTTTACGAGGATACCGATTCCACTTTCACACCTTGCCATTGAAAAGAGGAATGCCAAACCTGTCACAAAATCAATGGGCAGAGGCACAAAAGCAAATTACAGCTCTCATGGACATGAGAGCCATTCAACTGGTACCTACTCGAGAGCAAGGCCAAGGATTTTACTCAAGACTCTTTCTAGTGCCCAGAAAGGACAATGCCTGGCGACCAATTCTGGACTTTTCAATTCTAAACACTTACTTACAAGTACCCAAATTCAAGATGCTAACACTACAGCAGCTACTTCCACTACAGCAGCTACTTCCCATGTTGGGCAAGGAAGCATGGCTAGTAACGTTGGACCTCAAGGAGGCATACCTGCATGTCCCTATCAGACAAAGTTGCAGAAGATACCTCAGTTTCATTGCAGGTTCAACCCATTACCAATTCTCTGCACTGCCCTTTGGCTTATCTACTGCACCCAGAGTTTTCACAAAATGCCTGGCACCAGTAATTGCATACTGAAGACAGAGGAATTCAAATATATCCATACCTGGACGACTGCCTAATCCAAGCAGAAAGCAAAGACATTCTCTTACATCATCTGGTCTTTGTAAAGCATCTACTAAACTGCCTGGGGTACACAGTAAACGAAAAGAAGTCAAAACTAGTACCCTCACAAAAAATGACATTCCTGGGTGCCAGCTTGAATACAACGGCCCAGAAGGCTTATCTTACGCCAGACAAGCAACTACAACCAATTCAATATTTCAAGACAAAGGCAACAAAGACCCAATTAACTGCAAGAAAAATTCTGCAGGCTTTGGGCTTCATGGCATCTTGCATACTAATAATACCATTTGCAAAGCTGCATATGAGGAAATTACAGTGGTACCTAAAAAGCGTATGGTCTCAACACAGCCACAGCTTGGACACAATGATATGTCTCATTCCCTGCCTACAACAGGAATTTCTATGGTGGTCACAGGCATGTCACCTCAACAAGGGTTAGCCTTTCACCTTGCCCCCAGCCAGGCAGACTATCACAACAGATGCTTCAGACTACGCCTGGGGGGCACACATGGCAGGACAATGCATTCAAGGCCTATGGACTGCAGATCAAAGAAATCTGCACATAAATCAAAAAGAGATGCTAGCTGTACAGAAAGCTCTGACAGCCTTCAAGGATCTATTACATCCAGGACAACTTGCAATAAAGACGGACAACACCACACTAATGTGGTACATAAACAAGGGGGTACACATTCCTACCCTCTATGCAGGCAAGCAATGATCTTATGGAACACAGCTCTGGCCTACCAAGTCCAGTTACAAGCTCAATTCCTGCCAGGACAGAAGAACACATTGGCAGACGACCTCAGCAGAAACATCAAAGATCCTCATGAGTGGAAACTAGATCCACAAATATTTGCAATGATAACTCAAAAATGGGGCCTTCCAAACATAGACCTGTTTGCCAGTCCTCAAAACTACCAACTGACAAAATTTTGTACAAGGACATTCCACCAACAAGCATGGAAAGTGGACTCGCTCTTTTTCAGTTGGAAAAACCTGACTGCATATGCCTTCCCTCCATTGCCTCTCCTCACAAAGGTTCTTTTGAAGGTCAAAAAGGAGAGACCATGACTGATTCTCATAGCCCCAGACTGGCCACACCAGCACTGGTACCCGCTATTGAAAAATATGGCCCACAGCCCACCATGGATATTGCCTCAAATACCCCATTTGCTCACACAACAAAACAAACAGATTCTTCACAGCCAGCTCAAAACGTTTTAAATCTGGCTGCATGGCAAATCAACTAAACATCCAACCAGCTCCTCTTTCACAAGCAGTTCTGAATGTTATTCTGGAAGCCAGGAGGCCAAGCACCAGGAAGGCTTATTCGAACAAATGGAAAAGGTTTTGTGCCTGGAACCAAGCTAAAGGCCAAGACACAATTCAGCCTCACATGCCTCACATTCTACAGTATTTAGCGGAGATGTTGCACAAAGGACTTTCCTTTTCCTCAATTAAAATCCATGCTTCAGCTATTTCAGCTCACTACAACACGGATCCACCTTTATTTTCACATCCTCTTCTAAGACAGTTCCTCAGAGGGGCAAAAAAACTTCCTTCATGCCTAAGGTGGTTTCCAGTGTAGCTTTAAATCAAACCATCCATCTACCCACTTTCTTTCCCAATCCACAGAACAAAGGTGAGAGACTCTTGCATTCCTTGGACATTCACAGGCAGCTTCGTTACTACTTGGACAAAACTAAGGCTTTCAGAAAAACTGACCAGTTCTTTGTAGCCTATGCTCTTTGTAGCCTATGCTACAGCTTCTCAAGGGAGGGCTATATCCAAACAACCCATTTCTAAATGGATAGGCCATTGCATATGGTTCTGTTATACCCATCATGGGAAACCAGTTCTCCTACCATTAGATCCCACTCTACCAGGGCAACAGCTACCTCTACAGCCTTTCTCAGAGGGGTTCCTACCAAGGAAATTTTAGAAGCTGCAACTTGGAGTTCAGTACACACCTTCACCAAACACTATCACTTACCTCTTTATCCTAAGTCCAGGGTGGGCTTCGCCACTGCAGTTCTGCAGGGCCTCATTGCCTCCACTAACCCTTTGATTCCTCCACCCTACCTTAGCTTTGGGACTCAACCCAAGTGTGATGACTGCAGCAGGGTAACACGATGAACATAGTACAGTTTTGTACCTACCATAAATGTAGATGTTCGAGTGTTCACCCTGCTGCAGTCCAGGTTACCCTCCCTCCATCCCCTCTGATCTACTGGCAAAATCTCTTCTATGCCTTACTGTTGTATTTGCTTATAGCTGAAGGGATTTTGCGTTTGTGCAGTGTTCACTCCATTTGGTACTAATTCTGATCACCGTTTTGGGGGCACCTGACATCTGGGGCAAGAAAAACTGAAGAAAATGGCGTTGGTTGCATTATTTTATACCCCTGGCGCTCTGACGTCAGGGAAGAGGCGACAGCAACCGATGCCGGACCAAGACTTTGGAATTCCGGCTGACTGCGGGACCGTCTGACGACAGGATAACCCAAGTGTGATGACTGCAGCAGGGTGGACACTCTAACATCTACATTTATGGTAGGTACAAAACTGTACTTTCAGGTTATCCCCTTACTCAAACACCCTCCTATCCTCCACATTACCCTATATCTCATTTGCTGCTCTTTGGGTATAGTTGTGATTCTTTGTTCAGGATCGCCTCAGCTAGGTGTTGTAAAACGTTTTATATCTTAATTGCTTAGTTTGGGCATAGTTCTTTCAGTGTTTAACAGTGGTGATGCATTGCACTTTTTTTTTTTTTGGCACTGTTACCATCCTGCTCTGATTCTTCCCAGCCCCTTAATTCTCTGAACTCCAGCCGTGACTGGGCTCGTCTCCTGGAGTGTTTGGTCACTCTGTTGAGGGTTGTTACTTCTGTATCCTTTTTACTGAGACCCTGAAAGTTGTATATTCTTTTACGTCATCTTTACCAAGAGATTCTTCTTCTATAGTGAACTATTAGTTAGTAGAGTGTTAAGGTTTTTAGGTAGACATTGTGATTTGTATAGTGCTAGAGTTTAGCGGTCCGAATGGAGAGATAAGTCAGCAAGCAAAGGAGGGTAATTTTTCTGGAAGTGAAATTCATCCTCAAGTCTTGGCGAGTACTTTCACATAGTGGACCCTGTTTTTCTCAAAATCTCACTGAGACGACACCGAGATGTAGACAAATTATATATAGTATAGATCATGGACAGAAGTAGATTTAAAAAATAAAAAATATGTGCACAAGATCCAGGATAAAGTGTCCTATCCTGGTAGTTGTACTGGTCCCAGGACTGGACAAAAAAATGTTGAATCCTCAAGACAGGGAAACATTCCTACAATGGGGCTAGGCCTGGGGTGGAGGATAGCCCCCTATTGTAGAAGGTAGTAGCCCACAAAAATCACAAAAGCTGATAGGCCAAAAAGAGCCATAAAAATGATTAGAGTGGAATATTGAAGATGAGAAAGAAATTACTATTACACAGGAAGCCCAGAATTTCCAGACAGAAGATGATAAAAAAAAAAAAAAAAAAAAAAAAAAAAAAAAAAAAGATAGGCAGGAATTGGCTTTTTTTGTGAAAGTATTTTTCTTTCCTCTATCTTTTTGAAAGGTATAAAAAAAAAGAAATAAGGACATGGGAAAGAGAGAGAAAGATTTGATTTATGATGCAATGTTTATGCAAAGAAGAAAGCCAAATCAATACAAAAAGGCAGCCCCAAAGATATTCGAAGAGAATTACAGGCAAAGGCATCCAGACAAAAACATTTCACAATAGAAAAAATAAGAAAACGGAGGAAAAGTTTAAAAGAGTATTAGTTGTGTCTTTCGGCTTTTCCTGGTTAGGGGTTGCCACTAATGATTGGTAGTAATGTAGAAATTAAAGGATCAGAACCAGAGGGTATTAGTAATGGAGAGGTTAAAGGAATAAAACCTGAGGTTATGATTGCCTGCAAGGTGAAGGATTTAGTGTAAAAAATTTAACTTCTGGACCTGCACCATCCTGCTGTGATGTTACATGTTCGCACATGAAATATGGACTACAGTGAATGGGTTATCGAACGTGAGAGTGAAATGTTAAAGTACCGAAACACAGCATTGTAAAATAATTCACCAAATGGCCTTAGTTGGCCAACATTGCAAACATAATCAACTGGTGGGGGGGGGCACCATTGCAAACTTAATCAACTGGGGGGGCTGTACTCCCACCCCACCTTCCAACTTATATATACCAACTCCGACATCATGCTACAGTGGGGAAAAGGGCAAATTTAAAAAGAAAAGGCTTCCTTCCCTTACCTTATGCATTGTGGTATTTCTGGTTGTTGGCCAACTATAGTCATTCATTGAGCTATTTTATAATGTGTTTTCGGTGCTTTAACGTTTCACTCTCTCACATTTGATAAGACCTTCTCTGTATTCCATATTTTATGTGCAAGCATTGACACGATGGAGTAGTGGATCCCAAAATTAAGGAGAAACCAGTGGAGTGGGCAACATCTGATCAGTTGCCATATGAGCATACTTTGGAGCCTTCCATAGGAAATCTGTACAAACTTTCAGTTGAAGTTGCACAGAAAGGGAAAGAATAGGAAACTGGCAATTCTGACTCCGTCAATGTTGTGGAGTGATAGGACAGTGAGTTCCCATATGAAAGAGCAACGGATGCCACAGGATGAAACTGAAAATGTGGCACAGGAAGATTCTCTGGAACTTTCTATAGAATGCCCGCAGAAAATGGAGAACAAAGAATGTGCTCTCAGTTTAGAAGAAAATGATCTAAGGGAAGAGTTGCTTGATTTAATAGAGAAGGACAGAAGTATTAATGTCAATGAAAGAAAGGGTACAGAAATTCAATAAAACCCAAAAAGGTTGAAGTTTGATTAAACAAACACAGTAATTAGAGATTTGTGATATAACAAAATAGGATATATTACCGTGCAGCTAAATTAATAAGTCTTAACACAAAAACACAGGGTAGTAAGGGAAAGAAAGGAAGGAATCAAATGCTATCATGGAAGTATCGAATAGAGAAAACTGTAAAGCAATTAAGACAAGAAGTGTCATGGTTAAGAGTGTAGAAGAGGAAAAGATCAACAAAAATACTGCAAGACAGACGTGATAAAAGCAATGTGCAATATCAGTTCTATCGAAAATAATAAACTAAAAATAGCACAGGCAGAAAACTTAGAAGATGTGCAGATAAATATAAAGGAAGAGTACAAAATAAGCAATTGATGACCCAAAAATTTTATAGAGAATTGGGAAACAATGTTAAAGGAATTGAACCCCCACCAAATAAAAGATGCATTTTGGAGAAATATATCTATGAAGATCCAGTGGAACGTAACAAAGATGCTAAATGGATAGAAAAAGTAAAAGAATAAGGCATTCAAATGTACAGGATATGAAATGGAATTAAGTAGTGGCCAGAGAGATTGAAACCAAGTTAAGAAAAGCTCCTAACTGGAAAACCCCAGGCCAGCTGCAGTACCTAACTTCTGGGTAAAAGTTTCAACATCTTTACATGAAGATTTAGCCATGAGTAAGAACTGTTTATATGCGCACCCAGAGCAGGCACCAACCTGGTTAATGGGAAAAACAATACTCTCAAGAGCGAACCTGCAAACTATCCTAAATGCTATAGGCTAAAAATTTGCCTTCCAATAATATATAAACTGTACACTGGAATTGATGCCGACAGAGGTTAGTCATTTAGAAGAAAACTCTGTCGTGGTAATACAATAAAAGGGTAACAAATTATATAGAGCAAAGGATCATTTGTTAGTCATAATGGAGAACTGGAAAAAGGGGAAGAATCTAGCATGGCATAAATAGACTACAAAAATGAATTTGACAGTATCCCACATTCATGGACAAGAGTGCTTAAAAATGTGTAAGATGCACCTTACACTGATCATTTGCATTACAGTGACCATGAAACAGTGGCAAACCACAGTTAAACCATGCTAAAAGACAAATTATGCAAAGGGTAAAAATTCAAAGGGGTATGCTATTCCAGGGTGACTGTCACTGCTGCTTTTTTGTCTTGCATTTGACCCATTAATGTGTCTAATTAACAGATTAAATTTTGGCTACAATTTGGCTCCCAGAAAACAACAGTGTAAAGACTTCTCATCATCTTTTTGTGGATGATTTAAAACCGTGTAGCTCAACAGATGAGGAACTGAAAGCACACCTGCAAGTGGTCAAAACTTTCAGTTGATTTAAGAATGTTACTGTTATGGTAAGATTTTACACAACTGTAGTTTTAGTTAAAAAGAATGGAACATTTGAATGTCATCTGTATACCTGCTGATGTAGGCTGTAGGCAGTCCTCTCTAGTTTGTCAGTTCTAAGTTGCATCACTTCTCTCGTTAAATTCTCCAGCATTATTGCTCAAGCTTTGAGGCAGCAACTGAACACTTGACCACTAGTGCATAAACTTTCCTGATGGCTTCAGGTTATTTTAGGTATGCATGTGTTTATATACGTATTTAAATTATTTTTGCTGCTGTGTTTATGTTGAAAATTCTCATTCACAGTCGCTATTAGTCAATAGTAGCCTCACAGCTGAGCAAGGCTTAGACTGACTTTATTTTATGCATGTTTTGTAACTGTCAACAGTATTCAGTGGAAAAAATATATACACAGCCAGGATCTGTAATTTTTGTAGTTAATATTAGAAAGCTTCTATATGAATGGACGTTTGGGCATGGACTGTAATTTGAGGTTCTGTTGTATATGACGAATGTAAGTATAGATTAGTACATGATCATAGACATTGTGCAGCATAATATTGAAAGGTAGTTGTACAGTGATTGTCAGTAGCCTGCACTGTGTATTTATCTCCCACATCCCAAAGACATGCAGTAGGTGGATTGGACACTCTCTAAGTTGGCCCTAGGTGTGAGTGTGTGCATGTGTGTGCCTTCTGTGGAAGGGTGGGCGCTGGGCTGGCAACTCGACACCGTAAAAACTCCACTGCCAATCATGAGCGGACAGATTATCCGCTGTGGCGATTCCTAACTGAGGGGAAAAAGCCGAAAGAAGAAGAAGATTTGGTGTTGATTAAATGTGCAAAAGCAACCTTTAAAGCAGGAAAGCTACAGCACCAAGAAAACATCAGTTTGGGACAGGAATCTGGTAGAAACTGAGCAAGAAGGAATGTATGAATATCTGAAAATTGATGAAGGGTAAACAATACAACGCAAACAAATGCGAATAAAACTTGGTAAGGAATATTTTAGAAGACTAAAATTTTAATACTGAAAACAGCGCTGACATCTAGGAACATAGTCCAAGCTATAAACCAATTTGCTCTTGCTGTCCTAACTTAGTTTTGGAGCGACTGCCCCCAAAAGGTGTTGTATCGGTTGGACAGGAAAACAAGGATGCTTCATGCTCATCAAATGATTTATAGAAATCGGTGTTAACCAAGACTGTATATCCTCCATTCTGAAGGAAGTATGGGTCTCCTCGAAATTGATTACATGTATAGATCTGCAGTCTTGGGACTGCATAAATATCTGCTGACCTCTACAAGACCTGAATGTAGCGAAGGTTCTAAAAACCGAAGGAGAATAAGTCTAAGATGACTTCTTTTTTTAGTTTAGCAGAAGTATATCGGTGTCATACAGGAATGGAAATCAAACTAGAAACTGATAAAAATGAGGCAACGACTGAACGTGCTAAAAAAACAAAAATATAAGGTGTAGGATAAGATGAGAAGGCAAGACATGTGGAAAAAGCATGAATACAGTTGAAAGTGCATCAAACTCTTGGAACAACCTTGTGTTGGTCATATGAAACACAGAAATGATTAAGGAGAGGTGAATTTAAACCAAAAGATGAAAGGTTGATATTGGCGACCCAAGATGGTGGATTGCTTACACACTGGTTTACAAAGTCCAGTGAACATGTAGGAGAAATGGACAAATGTAGATTTTGTAATACATAAGTGGAAACGATCGCACGTCTTGTTGCTGGTTGTGGTATACTAATGGCAGAAGGACTGTATGCTGAAAAGCATAATAATGTGCAAGACTGTTTGTTTGCACAAACATAATATTGAAGCAGCTGAAAAATGCTAGAAACGTGGCACAGGCCTGAAGCAGTTGCCATACGCTGACCACCTTAAACTCCAGCTATACTTTGTCACATATCGTCTACTCAGACTATCACTGCTTAATATACAAGGCCATGTCCAACCCAGAGCTGTTGGAAATGCTACAGTTAAAGAAATCCCAATCCCTCGGAGCCACATGCTCCAGGGATCTATATCATGTCCTCATCATAAACGAAACATGCTGGAGGGATAGGTTCCTGACCCGGAGACTCCCCAGACTCTGGAATAGACTGCCCATACATGTCAAGCAGAGCACCTCTTTGGCCTTCTTCAAAAGGAACTTTAACGATTGGATGGGAGAAAGGAAATTCACTCCAGGAATCGCGTCAAGTCGCCCTGCTAGACAGGGGTCCAGGGAAGTAATTTAGTGTGGGAAGAAATAGCCAGGGAATTGTTATGGCTAGGCTTGTGTAGGCCCTAGGGCCAATTGCCTAGTACCAACCTATGAACGTGAGCCAGAAAGCAAATAAGAAAATAATGTTTATATTACTTGAGATAACTCTTTATCAACAGTTCAAAAAATGGATGCGAGAACACCAGATATAGTAGTCTATGGGGAAAAAGACAAATGTAGTATTTATCATTGTAATCACTGGGTGTAAAAATTTCAGAGTCTTATGTACAGAGACACAGTCGTCAAACATCCAGATTTTCGGGCAGAAATGAGACCAATGTTGAAGGAGGATACATAGACCATTCCAATGGCAGTAGGAGCAACTGGTCTTGTAAGAAAGAATTTACAATTGTACTTGGATATGTTGCCAGTACATGCATCTCTGTATGAATTGCAGGAAGAGTTCTTACTTGGTACATTGCGGGTGCTGCGAAGAGCACTTCTGGCTAACCTCAAAGATTGAAATAATGCTAATTTCATGAATTTTAATTATACTTTGACTTAGGAGTGGGGGTCCATTCCCACCATGGTATTAGAAACCCAAAAGACTTGGAGAAATTAAAAAAATAGAGTTTTATCTTTGGTAGTGGTAGTTTTGGTTAGTTTCTGTAGTTTAGTGAAGTTTAGTGTGTTTTTTCATTTGGCTTTAAGTGATTGTGTTTAGCCATAGTTTTGTTTTTGTGTATGCATGTTGTTCTTTCTTTGGCTGACTGTCAAGGCTGCAAGAAATATATAGTGTGGGCACAAGCTGCCCCCCCCAACCAAGATCCACCCTCCTTGTGTGTTTATTTACATGCCAGTCACTTGGACACCTCAATGTCAGGCTTGTTCTTTGTTTTAGTTCCTGTGCCTTACAGACTAGAAGGGTCTGAAATCATTTCTACTTTCTGTGTTGCCCCTTTGCCCTGTATGAAGGAGAAGAAGCCTAGGGAGAAGATAAGGACTATTAGAAAGTTAAGCAAGGAACCAAAAAAGGCTGGTCCTTTCGATGCTGAGGGGAAAAGGTTTTCATCCAGAGTGGCTCCATTCGAACCCTAACTGGAATAAGTTTCTGCTACTCATTATTCTGACTGAGTCTCCCAGTCTGATTCAGAACCCTATGATTCCTCCCCCACAGAAAGTTTAGACTATTCGCCAGATTCTATCACTGAAGACACTAACTTAGATGAAGGTGAAAGACTGCACTAGATACCCCTCTTTCATCAGTTCACCTTATCTTGCCTTTGGTTCCAACGCATCCTCATCCTGGATGATGGTACTTTGTTGACCCACTCGATTTGATAGCTCACTGGGCACGGAAGGACCTTAGTGTGGTGGAACCCATCCCTAAGAAACCTGACTGTATTCTGTCAGTGCCTACAAATAAGAAACACTGGAGCAAAGGTCCACTGATGGGATGGAATGGTTGTAGCATTAGCCACAAAGACTAAATTATCTGAAGAAAGTTCCTTGGTCCATCCCCTTAATAGGGAGCCCAGGGCTATGGACCATTTGGGGAAACAGATGTACATTTCAGCGACCTTTGCCCTCAGAGTGCTGAATTTATTTAACCCATGTCACCAGATTTCAGAGACTTGACCAAGGAAATTTTCAAGTCTCACTCTGTTCTAACTGTGAATGTTCAGTGGACTCTGGACTCCCAGCTCTCTATCCTCCAATCTACTTCTAGCACAGCCATGAGACTACTATCTAACACAGTTGAAGGCACTGCAAGGGCAGCATTGCCATTTGTCGGCATACCTGGATGAGTCTATGCCATTTTGTGGAAAGCTTCAGGGTGTCTTATCGATTCCCCCTTTGATGGAGCTGCCTTATTTTGACCAGGAGTCAACAGGGTGGTAAAACTTTCTGCAGTAGGCATCTGCTTCTCCATGCCTTAGAGATCCTGCCCTAGGAATAGTGGGCTGAGAAGATGAGCCATTTTAAATCAGTACATCAAGCAGACAAAATTCCAGATGGTCCCACTTCAGTCCATTTTGCCTCTACTGAGGAAGGATGATTTAATGTGCTCCATAGATCTTGAGGTCGCATACTATCGTGAAGCTAGAGAAGCGTTCAGGGAGAATTCTTCTTTTCCGGCTGGGAGTTGGTCTTTATCAGTTCAGAGCCATGCCAGTTGATTTCAACCTCCTCCGTGTGTTCTTCAGGGTTATAGCAATGCATTGGTGCTTACTAGAGATCCAGGTTTTCCTGTACCTCTGACAGGTTGTTGGCTGTAGTGGTCAGTAGCCAATTGCACCACTGGGACTTTCTGCTGTGGCTGATGCAGTATATAGGCATCACAGTTTAATCTTCCAAAAGCCAGCTTACTCTATCTTAATATTTTGAGATGCCACCTAGATACGAGTTTACTGATTTGACTCCCAAACTCCAGGGTGCTTTGCTTGACTTCCAAACACCAGTGTTCTTTCCCTCCATCTCACTGCAGCTCATGTTCATCACCCCTGTCCACCAGCAAGGCTGGAGTCTTCATCTTTTGGGCCTAATGGCTTCCACACTCCTCATGGTTCCAGTGGCCAGATTTTACATGAGGATCCTTCAGTGGATTTCAGTATTACAGTAGTCCCAAATACATCCCCCGTTTCATGCCAAGGTATGGATTACTCGCGTTTGCAAGTAACATGTCTGGTGGATAACCTGTCACTATATGGTAGAAGGGTGTCCATTCCTTATGGGCACTTCCGTGGTGCTAGTGACAATGGATGCTTCCTTTCTGGGATGGGGGGCATTTTGAAGGGAAGATGGTCCAGTGCACTTGGTCATATATAGAAATCCTGTCTTCACATCAGTTCTGTGGAGATGAGGGCAGTTGTAGCATTGCTGGCATTTCAGGGCTCCCTCCCTAGGGTTCTAATTTCAAGTGCAGACTGACATTATCTGGTACATTAAGAAAACTGAGGAACCTGCTCCTATCCCCTGTGCCGGGAACAACTGAAAGTCTGGCAATGGGTGATGTCTATATACCGATTTCTAATAGCAATGCATATCCTGGAGTTGTCCAGCGTTCTAGCAAACAAGTTGAGAATATCTTCGTACTTCACAAGTTACCCTCAATCCAGTAGTGATTTACCTTGATTTTTAGTATTTGGGGGCCAATCTTGCTGTGACCTGTTTGCATCCTACCAAGCAAATACAGCAGTTACTTGTCCCCGATTCCCCCAGCAGGGATGGAGACCGAAGGATGCTCTGGTTCACAACTGGTCCCCAGGTTTCCTCTATGCTCTTCCCCATTACCCTTGATGTGCAATCTTGTTCCCTGTATGAGCTTGTCTAAGGCCAAAGTGACCCTCATTGCTCCTTTCTGTTCTTGTCAAACAGATGTTCTTCATCTCACATTGCTGCAGTCCTGACACTTGGGTAGTCCGCTGTCCCAGTCGGCCCGAATACCAAAGTATAAGGCTGACGTCGGTCAAGGCGCATTAGTCGGACGTCAGGGTACAAATGCACATGACCGACGTCATTTCCTCAGTCTTTTTTGCCGCATGGTCCGATGCAGAAGCAGTTTTGCAAGTGCAGGTTGGCGTTCTGAGATTTTCCGAAGTCGGAGTTTCAGACCGAATCCAAGTTGGCTAAGTACCCCGTTGGGGAATATTTTGGTTTTTTCTTGCCTCAGTATTTTACCGGATGTCAGAAAAAGTGAATAACTGTATTTCTTGTGGGAAACAGATACCTCATAGGGATTCCCATACCTTGTGTATACCTTGCTTAGGGCCTGAGCACGACGTTGTTGGCTGTCGCTCTTGTGCTAGATTTAACAAACGCACTATAAAGAGAAGATTAGATTGTGCCAGGTTAGTTTTGGGAAGCGGTGTAATTATAAAATGCCGCCGGATGCTCCGGCCCGCTTCGCCTAAAAAGCGCATGGACAAAACAGCAAAGCCTAGGTTGGAAGAACCGTCCGTGCGGACGCCGGTTCTTTAGAGGGCTCGGTGGAGCCAGAGGTACAGCCAGAAATTTCTTTGGAATCACAGGGAGAGACTTTATTACTGCAAGATGTGACCTCTCAGGAGGTAGGCCAGGCGGAAGGGGCTTCTCAGGTAGCTGTTCTTCCCTCCCTTCCTAAGGTGGTTAGGCCCTCCCTGCTGTTTCCAAGGCTTCTCCCAGGGCAGGCCAGGTTTTGTTTCAGGTGTTACCCCTAGTTCTTCAGGGTCTGTACCTAAGAAGCATATGCTTAAGATGGCAGAAGATTTGATTACAATGATTAGAGGTTCTATGCCCCCTCCTGATAAGAGGCCTAGGGTGGAACCTGAGCTTGGGAGTTTTGAGCAGTGTTCGGATGCTTCTGAGTCTTCGGCTGAAGACTTGCAGGAGTATTCCCCTTACTCTGATTCTGATGTAGATGATTCTACTCCTTCTGCTTCTCCTCCTGAGGATTTTTCTTTTTCAGAGACTCTTCATTCCATGAGGGAGCATTTTAAACGGTAAGGTCAGGATTTCTCTGATTCCAGGAAAAGGCTTAGGGAATTTTTGTTTCTACCCCAGCATAGGCCTTTAGCTATACCTCCTGTACTAGATGTGGTGGAGGATGTTTTTGCAGAGGCTTCTCTAAACCCTGATTCTTTGCCTCCTGCTCCAGTTAAACCGGATAGATATTATAGGGTGCCTGAAGCTCATAAGTATCTTTTTAAGAGTCCTAGGGCAGACCCAGAAACTGTTTCACAGGGGCCTAAAGGTGTTAAGGCTTCTGTTGTTAAAAATCCTGTTCCTCCAGATAGAGGCAAGGGCTTTGGATAGATGGGGAAAGAAAGTGTATACTTCTTCCACTTTGGCCATGAGAGCTTTGAATTGCCAGTTTCACATGTTGAAATACCAAAATTATCTCCTTTCACAATTAAAGTCTAAGGTGGATGCTTTGGCGGAAGGTATTGAGTGTAAAGAGTTGCAGGATTTAGTTCATGTTTCTGAACAGGTGGGTAAGCATTCTTTGCAATGTGGTTTTGATGCTGTGTAGGCCTCTTCCAGGGTGGCTGCCACTGGTTCGGTTCTTCGCAGGCACGCCTGGTTGAGGGATCAGAATTTAGCTGAGCATGTGAAAACAAGGATTTTAGATGCTCCTTTACAATCTGATGTGTTGTTTGGTTCGCCTGTGGAAGCAGTTCTAAAGAAAATGGAAGACAAGGCTAAGTCTATGCAGACTGTTAAAGTTTTTTTGCAGGTTCAGCCTCCGAAGTTTAGTAGAAATTGGCCTACCAAAGGGTGGACATATCCTGCTTATGATTCCCAGTCTAGGGGTAGGTCTAGACGTGGTAGGGGCAGAGCTCAAGGTTCTTTTAGGCCTAGAACAGGGAGTTCACCTGCTCAGTCTTCTGGTGAGGGCAGGGGTCAGTCCTTTCGTAAACAGACCCAATGACCTGCCTTTTCAGCTGCCAGAATCTTCTCGTCTGGCAGCACCTTTGGGAGGAAGGTTGGCACTTTTCAAAGAAAACTGGAGTTTAATTACCCAAGACAGATGGGTATTGGATATCATTCACCACGGTTACAGGTTTTATTTCCATACCTTGCCTCCTTTCAAAGGCATGCCAGACATTCCTCCTCAACAAAGGAAAGAGGCTCACAAGCAAATTTCTCTGTTACTCCAAATAGGGGCCATTCAGCCGGTTCCTGTGCCAGAAAGGGGCCTAGGATTTTATTCTCGCCTGTTCCTAGTACCAAAAAAGGGGAACACGTGGAGACCAATTTTGGATTTATCTATCCTCAACACTTATCTGGACATTCCCAAGTTCAAAATGTTGACGTTACAACAGCTTTTACCTCTGCTGGGCAAAGATCTCTGGATGGTAACTTTGGATCTCAAGGAAGCTTACCTTCATGTTCCTATCAGACTGATTTGCAGGAAGTATCTGCGTTTTCGAGCTGGGAATTCTCATTATCAGTTCTCTGCATTGCCCTTTGGCTTATCTACTGCCCAGAGTATTCACAAAGGTTCTGGCTCCAGTGATAGCTTTCTTCAGGCTAAAAGGAATACAAATCTATCCTTATTTGGACGATTGCCTGATTCTGGCTCAAGGAAGGGACGTGCTTCTTCAGCATTTGGAATATGTGATAGCAGTGCTAAGATGCCTAGGGTATTCTGTGAACGAAATAAAGTCCAGTCTAGTACCCTCTCAAGACATGTGCTTTCTGGGTGTGAGACTGAATACAGCAGCCCAGATGGCCTTTTTAACCCCGGACAAACAACAGAATCTTTCTCTTTACTTCCATCAACTATCTCTTCAGTCCGGGCTGACTGCAAGGACAGTCCTTCAAGCCTTAGGGTTCATGGCATCTTGTATTCTGGTGCTTCCCAATGCCAAACTGCATATGAGGAAGCTGCAATGGTATCTCAAAAATGTTTGGACACAGCACTGCCAGGATTTGGACACTGTCATTCAAATAATACCTTGCATTCAAAAGGAATTTTTGTGGTGGGCTCAGGAATGTCACCTAAACAAGGGACTTTCTGTGACCCGACCAGAGGCGAGTCAGATTCTAACGACAGATGCCTCAGACACAGCTTTGGGAGCTCATCTGAATGGAAAGTGGATACAAGACAAGTGGCCTGCCAGACTGCAACATCTACATATCAACATGAAGGAGATGTTAGCAGTCCAGTTTGCATTACTGGCTTTCAAGGATTTACTTCTTCCAGGGCAGGTGTTGATTCTAACAGACAACACAACTGTCATGTGGTACATCAACAAGCAAGGGGGAACACATTCTTATCCTCTATGCAGGCAAGCAATGATTTTGTGGGAGACTGCGTTAAGCTTGCAACTGAATCTTCAAGCAAGGTTTCTGCCAGGAGCACAGAACTCCTTAGCAGATGTGTTAAGCAGGCAAATCATGGATCCCCACGAGTGGAAACTGGATCTTCATGTATTTCAGAAATTGACAGTGTCATGGGGAACTCCAGACATAGATCTGTTCGCTTCTCCACTAAACCACCAGCTGCCAAAGTTTTGCACGAAAAGGTTTCATCACACAGCCTGGAAAGTGGATGCTCTTTCTTTCAGTTGGAAAAATCTTCATGTGTATGCCTTTCCACCTCTGCCTCTCCTCCCAAAGGTTCTCCTAAAGGTCAGACAAGACAAGCCAAGGATGATTTTAATAGCTCCTGATTGGCCTCGGCAGCACTGGTACCCATTGCTGAGGAGTCTGGTAAGGAAGCCTCCATGGCCCTTACCTTTGATTCCACACCTATTGTCTCAGAAGGACGGGCATCTACTCAATGTCAAGCTTCACTCTCTTCATCTAACAGCCTGGCATATTCTGTTTTGAGCCATAGCAGGTCTCCGCTTCCTCAACAAGTTTTGAATGTGATTATGGAAGCCAGAAGACCTAGTACAAGGAAAGTGTACGCAGAAAAATGGAAGAGATTTTTGTTTTGGAGTGCAGCAAAGGATTTGGATGTGTCTGAGCCAAATTTGAGTGTGGCTCTTCAATATCTTACTGAGTTATTGGACAAAGGTTTGTCTTTCTCTTCCATTAAGATTCATGCTGCCGCAATTTCAGCTCACTATGATTGTGACCCACCACTGTTTTCTCATCCTTTGTTCAAGCAATTTCTTAGAGGGGCAAAGAATATAAGACCCCCACGTAGAGCTCCTACTCCTGCTTGGGACCTCAATTTTGTGTTGGAGAAACTCACTCTACAACCTTTTGAGCCTGCAGCTACTGCTGAATTGAAATATTTGTCATGGAAGACTGCTTTTTTGTTAGCCATTACCTCTGCAAGAAGGGTGTCTGAATTGCAGGCCCTTATGGCGGTTGAGCCTTTCCTGATTTTTCATAAGGATAGGGTATCTTTACGTACTAATCCTTCCTTTATGCCTAAAGTGGTTTCTAGTGTGGCTTTAAACCAAACTATTCATTTGCCTACCTTTTATGCAAATCCCCAAAATAAGGGGGAAAAGATTTTGCACACTTTAGATGTACACAGGCAATTACGTTATTATTTAAGCAGGACTAAGGATTTTAGGCAGTCTCAGCAGTTGTTTCTTTTGCTTTGAGTTCTCAGGGTAAGCCTGTGTCAAAACAAACTATTTCTAAGTGGATTGGGTTTTGCATTACTTTCTGTTACTCCCATCATGGCAAAGAGATTCCAGCTGGGATTAGGCCTCATTCCACTAGGGCTACTGCCACTTCAACAGCATTTCTAAGGGGGGTGGCAACTAAGGATATTTTGGAGGCAGCTACTTGGAGTTCAGTGCATACTTTCTCTAAGCATT
Organism: Protopterus annectens; assembly: GCF_019279795.1. Classification (NCBI taxonomy): domain Eukaryota; kingdom Metazoa; phylum Chordata; order Ceratodontiformes; family Protopteridae; genus Protopterus; species Protopterus annectens. The sequence goes on along the minus strand of NC_056729.1, from coordinate 272,438,382 downwards.
ACCACCTTCCTCTCTACTCTAAATCTAGGGCTGGTTTTGCCACTGCTATTTTACAGGGCATGTTGTCAGCTCCTGCTTCTTTGTGATTTGCCATCCTCCCTTACCTCTGCTTTGGGATTCTACCCAAGTGTCAGGACTGCAGCAATGTGAGATGAAGAACATAGTACAGTTTTGTACCTACCATAAATGTAGATGTTCGAAGATCCACATTGCTGCAGTCCAATTTACCCTCCCTCCTTCCCCTCTGTGTTTAGGGGTGGTTGTGTGGGTGGGATTGCACCTTTTTGATTTTGTATATATTGTATATATATTTGGTACAGGGGTGTTTTCTGTGTTGTTTTTTGGTTTGGCCTTATCTTTTTAGGGTCTTCTGACATCTGGGGCAAGAAAAGACTAAGGAAATGACGTCGGTCATGCGCATTTGTACCCTGATGTCCTGACGTCAGACTAATGCGCCTTGACCGACGTCAGCCTTATACTTTGGTATTCGGGCCGACTGGGACAGCGGACTACCCAAGTGTCAGGACTGCAGCAATGTGGATCTTCGAACATCTACATTTATGGTAGGTACAAAACTGTACTTTTCCCTTCCTCTGGCCTCTCTCTAGTGCATTATTCATGGAGGCTGGATCACAATCCAGATCTATTAATACACCCAGCCAGACTACCTTCTCTGGACTAGAAAGCCATGAAGTAAACTGCTTGGTTCCTCCAGTTCTAAACGTAGCCAGAGATGCCGGGCTTTCTTAATCATTCAGATATCAGCATCCCAAAAATGGGCCACTAAGAAAATATACCACAACAAATGAGATTTTCTATTTGGACTGTGTCCAGGGGCTTGGCTCTACTTTCAGCTCCCATTCCTTCCATTTTAAAATTCCTATTGGAACTTTTTTCACAACAGGTCCAGTTACTCAACTATGAAAGTACAAACGGCAGATAGAATGAGGGCTCTATAGCCTCTCTGAGAATTTCTAAAGCCTTTCTAAAATGAACCTTTGTTCTTCAACCCTCTCTGAGACACAGTACCTTCATGAGATTTTGCCATCCTGTTACAGGCATTGTCTTTGCCACCATTTTGAGTCAGTGACATCAGCAGATTTAAAATTCTTGTCCTTGGAAAAAGATTTTTCTGATGGCAGTCACTTCTGTCAAACCAACTTCAGAAATGCAAGCATTTTCCAGCAAACTACCCTATTTATTCCTTCACAAGGACAGGGGTTCCTGCATCCTTCCTTAAGTTGGCGTCTGAAGCTAACCTAAATATGTCAATAAATCTGCCAGTCTTTTTCCAAGATTTTCAAACAAAAAGGTGAATACATGCTACATTTTAGTCGACTTAATTTATCTCTATAGAACTAGACCTTTTAAAATCATATTGATTTGTTTTTGGCGTTCTCCAAGCCTAAATTGGACAAAGCAGTGGCTAAAGTTACTCTGTCCAGATGGTTATCTGAATGCATTTTTCTTGGTGTATAATAAGTGCTCATCTCTACAACCTAAACTTAAAGGTCATCCCAGAAGGGCAGTGGCTACTTCAATAGACTTTGCGAGTAGATTAACTATTGATGGTACCTGTGCAGCAGCTACTTGGTCAGCAGTTCATACTATGTGCTTTTACATGTTATCTTTACCTGCTAAACCCTGTCACAAGTACACAAATTTACCTACTGTATTACCTGTCCTTGGATAGTGTTGAGCGGAATTAACCCCGCTCCGCTCACCCTCTCTACGCTCTGGCTCGCTCCGCGCCCCGCCCTGCCCCTATATCCCACCCGCCCCCAGCACCCCTACTTTTATACTTATCTAACCACACCCCCTCCATTACCTCTGGCCATACAAATCACTCTGACTTTCGTCCCATCCCCCCTCTCCCTCCACAAATACCACTCCAACCACTTATACTTATCTTAAACCACTTATTTGCAACTTAGCATTATGAAGTCATCCATACACTTGAATATAAAGCCAGCCCTAACAACCGCATCTCTTATCCTGCCATTTTTTATTACCTTATATCTATTAACTAAATATGAGGACCAGCCATACTCAGGATTTCATTATCCCAAGTACCAAACTAGTACTCTCTTAACCCCACCTAACACAATTCACACTACCCACTATCTAACAAACAAAACACTGTTTACCAAGTGCCACTACTCCTACAAACCCAACAAAACTCACCCCAAATCTAAACACACTGAAAAGCTGTTACTCAAACTCGGGAAACTAATAGAGCACATAAGAAAAAAATATTATGAAAGATGGTGACATCCACCCAAACCCAGGCCCTCCACCAATTACAAACTCTAACAGCCCATCCCATTTTCTTAGATTACCCGACTCCCTCCTATTTTGCCACCTAAATATAAGAAGCCTAAACAATAAAATACACAACCTACATGCTCTTTTAGCAACCTACCTCCCTGACAGAAACATGGCTTAAACCAGGGACCAAAGACAATGAAATCATTCCACCTGGCTATAACATATATAGGACCGACCGCCCCAAAAAAAAGGGTGGTGGTACTGCCGTGCTCTTTAAAAAGCACACTCAACGTCATTTTAAACCCCATTCAACCACCCCAGATCTCTAACATAGAGATAACTGCCCTAAAACTACAACTTCATAAGGCAAAAAGTATAAACATAATTGTGATTTATATCCCCCCTGGGAACAACTCTGACACACTTGAGAACATACTAAACTGGCTAGCTAACAATTATCCCCAAGAAAGCATAATTATGGGCGATGTCAACATTGACTGGAATCTATGTTCCTCAGAGTCTGACCCCACCCATATTAATCTCCATGGTTTCTCACAGACCATAACCACCCCCACCAGAATTGGAAACACCAAACAAAAAGAGAGCATCCTAGACTGGATACTCATTAACAACCAACCCCAAATGTACATTTCCGGGACCCTCCCAAATGATCTTAGCGATCACCTCATCACCTATATAAGGAAAAGTAAAGCAGGAAGTTGCAAACTGCCCGTGTACAGGTCAGTCAGGAGCACCAAATATTTTGACCCAATTAAATTCCAAATTGAGCTGCAGTCCTGTAACTGGTCAATTCTTAAGCACCTCCCCCTAGAGGATGCAGTAACAAATTTTAACTCCACGTTTCTAAATATACTTGAACTGCATGCCCCCAAACGATTAATCAAAACCAAAGCTCAAATAGCACCTTAGCTAACAAAAGACACCATATCCAAAATTAAATTTAGAAATAAAGCATGGGATAAATGGCTTGCTTCCAAGTCACCCTGAGACCGCATCTACTTCCAACAACTAAGGAATGAAACAAAAAAAAAACATTTCACTTGACAAAAAGAACTATTACTGTCAACTACAACATAAACACCAAACAAAACCCCAAACGTTTTGGGCTGGTCTAAATAATCTTCTATATCCAGGCAAGTCCTCCACTCCTACCCCAGCAGACCTAAGTGATAAAAACCCAGAAGTGGCCAATACCTTCAACACTTTCTTCATCGATATTATCAAATCCTTAGCTAACCAACAAACTACCACCTACTCCTATGTTCCTACAACAGGTTCCATCCTGAAGACTATGTCCTCCTTTAACCTACAACCTGTACCCACATCCTATATTTGATCCTTACTGAAGAAATTAAAACCAACCACCCTCTCTGCAGACCTCCTTCCAGCTGACTATTTACAAAAAGCTGCAGATGTCATAGCCTATCCCATCTCAATATTAATTAATCGTACCATAACAGAATCTGTAATCCCCTCTATATGGAATATCTCCTGTGTAATCCCTCTCCACAAAGGTGGCCCATCCACTGACCTGTCAAATTATAGGCCAATAGCCATATTATCGCCACTGGCCAAAATCATGGAAAAATGTATTCACAAACAACTTGTACACTACCTAACCCATAATAATCTTCTATCTAGTTCACAACATGGTTTCAGGCCCAAGCATAGTACCACTACTGCCCTACTCTCCTTCACTGACACTATAAACCATAACCGGAACAACAAAAAAATTTCGTCAGCACTCTTTTTGGACCTATCAAAGGCCTTTGATATGGTCAACCACCAATTACTGCAGGATACCCTAAAAACTTTCTACCTCGATAATAAAGTCTTGGATTGGTTTCATGCCTATCTCTCTAATAGGCAACAAGCTGTTCTCTGGCATAATAAGCTCTCCAGCCTCTTACCCAACACCATAGGGTTCCCCCAAGGTTCTATACTGGGACCTCTTCTCTTTTCCATTTTTATTAATGATCTCTACAAAGTCATCCCCGAGACCTCCTGTATTCAGTATGCAGATGACTCAACATTAATCTGCTCAGACAAATCGCCAGTTAATCTACTTTCCAAAACCCAAGCCTGTTTCACTGCAGTTGAAAACTGGCTGTTAGGACACAAATTGATTCTCAACCCAAAAAAAAAAAAAACAAACTTCTACTCTTCCACCCTACTCATAAAACTACTCCCATACCCTTTACAGTACAATCCAATAATGGGACTACTCTCTCCCCAGACTCTCACACCAAACTACTAGGCGTTACCATAGATAATAAACTTAGATTTGACGTACACATCAATCAAACTATTAAAACTGTAAATAAGAAACTAGGGTCCCTATATAGAATAAAATCCTTTGTCTCCCATGGCAAAAGTGGCCATTGCCCGCTCACATCTTCTATCTTCCCTCTTTTATGCTTCCCCTATACTCACTAACCTTAACAAAACTGAACTGAATAAACTCTCATGTTGCTACAATCATATTGCCAGATTTGCTACTGGCATGCCCTATAAAACCCACCACTGTACCAACCTACATAACCTAGGTTGGATAGAACTACCAAACATACTCCAGCAAAACCAACTAATAGTAGCATTTAAAATTCTCAGTCAACCTGACAACATCCCTGCACTGAATGAGTTAATCACCCCCTATTCAAACCTAAATAGTCTGCGCTCAGCAAACAGGTTACTTGTACAAACAGTCAAATCCCATAACTCAAGGGGCGACTCTCTGATGTTCAAGAATGCAACTGCAGTCATAACATGTGGGTTGTCCTGCCTCAGGCAGCCCTCGGTCGGCCGGATTCCAAAGTCTGGGTCCGACGTCGGCTGATGTCGCATTTCTCTGACGTCAGAGCGGCTGGAGTACATAAGCATCAGCCGACGCCATTTTCTCCAGTCTTTCTTGCCGCTCGGTGCCCGAAGCAGAAGCAGTTCGCAAGTGCCGGTCGGCCAGCTCCTGTATTCTACGATACCGAAGTCATCAAAAAAGCTAAGTACCCCGTTGGGGACCTTTTCTTGCCTCAGCCGATGTCAGAAATTACTGAAAAAGTTAACAATTGTCTTTCTTGTGGTAAACAAATACCTCATAAGGATTTCCACTCTTACTGCCTCCCTTGCCTGGGCCCAGACCATGACGTCTCGGCCTGTGTAGCCTGTGCTCGCTTCAACAAGCGCACTCTCGGGCGCTGGGCGGAGTTCGCTGAAGATTTTTTCGGCGATATTTTTGCTTACACCATGCCGTCGGATCTTCCGACATCGCAAACTCCCAAAAAGCGAAAAGACCGGGACCGACATCCTCGTCCCGCGTCTACCACTGACTCCACGCCAAAACCTAGCGCGAGTGCTCCGGTTCCCTCTGAGACTGTCTCTCCACCGCTCCGAACCAAAGACACCGCATTACCGAGGACTGCGATTCCAGGCATTACTCCGCCAGTTATAGATTTTCCTCCGGATACCGAAACCGAGGAAATGCCCGAGACCATTGCTGTAGACAAGGTCACTCCTGCACGTGGACCTGCCAGGCCCCCTATGGCCATGTCTATTAAGGCCTACACTAGGGCTAAGGCAGCCAGCAAAACAAAGCATATTACTTCTAAATCCTTACCTCATCCGACTCCAGAGATACAAATTATGTCCATGGCTGCTGATTTGATTTCCATGATTAGAGGTTTACAGGCCCATCCTGAGGTAGGATCCCAGCCTCCTCCTGATAAAAGGCCCCGGGTTGAACCCTCTGACCCTACTCCTTCAGATGAAGATTGAGGGCTCTGTCCACTCAGATAGCCAGGAAGAGCTCTTCCAGACCTATGAGGACTCTGATGCAGAAGATTCCATCCCCTCGGCCTCCCCTCCTGAGGATATTTCTTTTGGGGAAGTTCTGCACACCATGAGGGAACATTTCAAGTGGCAAGGTCAGGAATATTCTGATTCTAGGAAACGCCTTGGGACTTTCCTTAAGAAGCCTCAGCACAGGCCCTTAGCTATTCCTCCTGTACTTGATGTTCTGGATGATTTGTGTTCCGACACTAGTGCTACCCCTGATTCTCTTCCTCCTGCTCCAGCCAAGCCAGACTGGTATTACAGGGTCCCAGAAACTCATTCCCATTTATTCAGGGCCCATACTGCTGATTTGGAAACTATTTCACAGGGGCCTAAAGGAGTTTCAGCCTCCACCTCAAAAAATCCTTTGCCCTCCAACAGGGAAGCTAGGTCATTAGAGAGATGGGGCAAAAAGGTTTACACATCCACTACCTTATCTATGAGAGCTTTAAATTGCCTTTTTCATATGTTACAATATCAGGATTATCTGTTAGAAGATTTACAAAAAACATTAGCCACTCCTGATCCTTTAGACAGGAAGACTTTGCAGGAAGCTGTACATAACACTCAGCAAGTAAGCAATCACTTCCTGCAGTGTGGATATGATTCACTGGAAGCTTCATGTAGGGCAGCTATGACAGGGGCAGTCATTCGTAGACATGCTTGGTTAAAAGATCAACCTCTACCAGATCATGTAAAAGCAAAACTTCTGGAAGCACCTTTGGAAAAGAACAAGCTTTTTGGTGCAAATGCTAAGCATGTGTTAAAGTCCATCGAAGAAAAAGCAAAATCAGTTCAGACTGTGAAAGATTTCCTCCAGGTTCAACCCCCCAGATTCAGTAGGAATTGGCCTTCAAAAACTGGTCCTTTCCTAATCCAGAAAAGTTTCAAAGGGTAAGAACAGACGTGGCCGAGGAAGAGGCCAATACAGAGGCCCTTACAGGGCGACAATGGCAGCCAGGAAACCAAAGAAGTGGCCTTGGGGTTTCACCTGCCCCACAACCACAATCTCAATGACTTTCCTCTACTACTGCCTACCGGGAACAACTAGAAGCTCCCTTGGGAAATTATCTCTGTTTGCAGAAAACTGGCACAGACTGACAAAGGACAAATGGATTTTGGACATTATAGACCGAGGGTACAGGTTTCATTTTCATACCTTACCAAGAAAACAAGGCATGCCAAACCTACCACAAAATCAGAGGGCAGAGGCTATCAAGCAAATCACTCTGCTGACTCGAATGAAAGCAGTAGAAAGAGTTCCACAACAAGAACAAAACCAGGGGTTTTACTCAAGACTGTTCCTTGTTCCAAGAAAAGAATCTCAATGGAGACCAATACTGGACTTGTCCGCATTAAACACCTTTCTCATAGTACCAAAGTTCAAAATGCTGACTCTACAGCAACTCCTTCCCATGCTGGGCAAGGGGTCGTGGCTGATTACTCTGGACCTCAAGGAGGCATACCTACATGTCCCTATCAGACACAGCTGCAGAAGATACCTCCGATTTCTTGCAGGGCCAGAGCATTATCAATTCTCAGCATTGCCATTTGGCTTATCTACTGCGCCCAGAGTATTTACAAAATGCCTGGCTTCAGTAATTGCTCATTGCAGGCTCCAGGGTATACAAATTTACCCGTACCTGGACGACTGCCTCATACAAGCGGACGACAAATTGAGGTTGACAAAAAACCTGGATTATGTCATACGATTACTTCAAGCTCTGGGATACACAGTCAACTTCCAAAAGTCAAGACTGCAGCCATCCCAGCAAATAATCTTCTTAGGAGCCAAACTAGACAGTCTCTCAGATGGCTTACCTGACAGAAGACAAGCAAGAGAAGTTAACTCATTACTTCAAAGGTTTAGCAAAACTCACCCAGATGACTGCAAGGAGATTCCTACAGGCCCTGGGTTACATGGCATCCTGCATTCTCCAGGTTCCATTAGCAAGACTACATGAGAAAGCTTCAATGGTGCCTAAAAAGCATTTGGTCTCAACACAGCAACAACTTGGAGACAATCATACCACTCATTCCATGCCTACAAAAGGAATTCCTATGGTGGGCCTCTGTGAGCCAGGCAAACACAGGTATGTCATTCAAAAAAACACAGATAACACAGACCATGACTACAGATGCCTCAGACCTTGGATGGGGGGCGCACATGGAAGGCAGGTGTATACAAGGACAATGGTCTCCAAAGGAAACACATCTGCATATAAACCAAAAGGAAATGCTGGCAGTAATGCATGCCATCGAGGCTTTTCAACACCAACTCCAGCAAGGCCATTTAATGATACGGACAGACAACACCACTGTGATGTGGTACATAAACAAGCAGGGGGGCACCCACTCTTACCCCCTTTGCAGACTGACAATGCAGCTTTGGGAGAAATCACTGAACCTAAACATCCAGTTACAATCCCAGTTTGTTCCAGGAAAAGACAATGTGTTGGCGGACAGCCTAAGCAGGAATTCCACAGATCCACACGAGTGGAGGTTACATCCGAAGGCCTTCAGACAACTCACTTCGACATGGGGCAAGCCAGAAGTGGACCTATTTGCCGCTCACCTCAACCATCTTCTACCAAAATTTTGCACAAGGACATACCATCCAAAAGCTTGGAAAATAGATGCCCTCTCATTCAACTGGAACTCCCTAGCAATCTATGCATTCCCACCTCTGCCACTGACCTCAGTATTACTAAAGATCAAAGCAGAGAAGCCCAAGGGAATCAGAATAGCTCCGGACTGGCCAAGACAACAGTGGTACCCACTACTACGGAGCATATGCCACACCAGGAGATGGGCCCTCCCCCAGTGGCCTTTACTTTTGACTCAACACAATTTCGAAACACTGCATCCAAATCTTATGACACTGCAGCTAACAGCCTGGGAGATCCCATAAATAACTTCAACTTATCTCTCTCCAAGGAAGTTCAGCGGATACTAACAGAGGCTCGAAGACCATCCACCAGAAAGGTTTACTTAGCAAAGTGGAAAAGATTCAGCAATTGGAATACCAGCAAGGGACATGATGCATCATTGTTGAACATCCCACTCATCTTGGAATATTTGGCAGATATGTTAAAGAACGGCCTCTCATATTCTTCCATAAAGATACATGCATCTGCTATTTCAGCTAGATACAACACTGATCCTCCTGTTTTTTCTCACCCCTTACTAAGGCAATTCCTCAGGGGAATCAAGAACATTAAGCCGCCAAGAAAGGCCCCAGTGCCAGCCTGGGACCTCAATTTTGTCTTAGAAAAACTGACTCTACCTCCATTTGAGCCAGCAGCTTCAGTTGACTTGCAATTTCTCTCATGGAAGACAACCTTCCTGTTGGCAATTACCTCAGCAAGAAGGGTTTCGGAGCTTCAGGCCCTAATGGCAATACCACCCTTTATCATTTTTCATAGAGACAGGGATGTTCTTCATCTCACATTGCTGCAGTCCTTACTTATGGGTAGTCCGCTGTCCTCGGTCGGCCCGAATACCAAAGTATTAGGCTGACGTCGGTCAAGGGCGCTCAGATCTGACGTCAGAGCGTCAGGTATAAATGCGCATGACCGACGTCATATCCTCAGTCTTTTTTGCCGCATGGTCCAATGCAGAAGCAGCGTTGCAAGTGCCGTTCGGCGTTCTGAAAATTTTCGAATTCGGAGTTTCAGACCGATACCAAGTTGGGCTAAGTACCGCATTGGGGAATATTTTTGTTTTTTTCTTGCCTCAGTTATTTACCGGATGCCAGAAAAAGTGAATAATTGTATTTCTTGTGGGAAACAGATACCGCATAGGGATTACCACTTGCTTTGTATTCCTTGTTTGGGACCGGAGCATGACGTAGTAGGGTGTCGGTTTTGTGCTAGGTTCAATAAGCGCACTATAAAACGGAGGTTAGATTGCGCTAGGTTAGTCTTTGGCAAGCGGTGTAATTATAATATGCCGTCGGATCCTCCGACGCCCGCTTCTACTAAGAGGCGCAGAGACAAATCTGTAAAGCCTAGGCAGGATGATTCGTCCGTTTCGGACGCCGGTCCTTTAGAAGCTACAGGGGAGCAGGTGGACCCGGCTGAAATTTCTGTTGAAACTCAGGGGGAAACTTTGATTTTGCAAGAGGTGGACTCTCAGGAGTCAGGTCAGGCTGAAGGGGCCTCTCAGGTTACTATTCTCCCTGCTGTGCCTAGGGTGGTTAGGCCTTCTGCTACTATTTCTAAGGCTCCTTCTAAGGGCAGGTCTGTTTTGTCTTCCTCTGGTGTCAGTCCTGGATGTTCTTCATCTCGCATTGCTGCAGTCCTTACACTTGGGTAGTCCGCTGTCCTCGGTCGGCCCGAATACCAAAGTATAAGGCTGACGTCGGTCAAGGCGCATTAGTCTGACGTCAGGGTACAAATGCGTATGACCGACGTCATATCCTCAGTCTTTTTTGCCGCATGGTCCGATGCAGAAGCAGCGTTGCAAGTGCAGGTTGGCGTTCTGAAATTTTCCGAAGTCGGAGTTTCAGACCGAATCAAAGTTGGCTAAGTACCCCGTTGGGGAATATTTTGTTTTTTTCTTGCCTCAGTATTTAACCGGATGTCAGAAAAAGTGAATAACTGTATTTCTTGTGGGAAACAGATACCTCATAGGGATTATCATACCTTGTGTATACCTTGTTTAGGGCCTGAGCACGGCGTTGTTGGGTGTCGCTCTTGTGCTAGATTTAACAAACGCACTATAAAGAGAAGATTAGATTGTGCCAGGTTAGTCTTGAAGCGGTGCAATTATAAAATGCCGCCGGATGCTCCGCCCGCTTCATCGAAAAAGCGCAAGGACAAAGCAGCAAAGCCTAGGTTAGAAGAACTCCGTCCGGACGCCGGTTCTTTAGAGGGCTCGGTGGAGCCGGAGGTTCAGCCAGAAGTTTCTTTGGAGTCCCAGGGAGAGACTTTATTATTGCAAGATGTGTCCTCTCAGGAGGTAGGCCAGGCTGAAGGGGCTTCTCAGGTAGCTGTTCTCCCCTCCCTTCCTAAGGTAGTGAGGCCCTCCACTTCTGTTTCCAAGGCTTCTCCCAGAGGCAGGCCAGGTTTAGCTTCTGTTGGTGTCACCCCTAGTTCTTCAGGGTCTGTGCCCAAGAAGCATATGCTTAAAATGGCAGAAGATTTGATTACACTGATTAGAGGTTCTATGCCCCCTCCTGATAAGAGGCCTAGGGTGGAACCTGAGCTTGGGAGTTTGGAGCAGGGTTCGGATGCTTCCGAGTCTTCGGCTGAAGACTTGCAGGAGTATTCTCCTTATTCTGATTCTGATGTGGATGATTCTACTCCTTCTGCTTCTCCTCCTGAGGATTTTTCTTTTTCAGAGACTCTTCATTCCATGAGGGAGCATTTTAAATGGGAAGGTCAGGACTTCTCTGATTCCAGGAAAAGGCTTAGGGAATTTTTGTTCCTACCCCAGCATAGGCCTTTAGCTATACCTCCTGTTCTGGATGTGGTGGAAGACGTTTTTGCAGAGGCTTCTCTTAATCCTGATTCTTTGCCTCCTGCTCCAGTTAAACCGGATAGGTATTATAGGGTGCCTGAAGCTCATAAGTATCTTTTTAAGAGTCCTAGGGCAGACCCAGAAACTGTTTCTCAGGGGCCTAAAGGTGTTAAGGCTTCTGTTGTTAAAAATCCTGTTACTCCAGATAAAGAGGCAAGGGCTTTGGATAGATGGGGAAAGAAAGTGTATACTTCTTCCACTTTAGCCATGAGGGCTTTGAATTGCCAGATGTTCTTCGTCTTCCATTGCTGCAGTCCTGACTATTGGGTATAGTCCGCGTCCAGTCGGCCCGAATACCAGAGTATAAGGCTGACGTTGGTCAGAGCGCATTAGACTGACGTCAGTACGTCAGGGTACTAATGCGCATGACCGACGTCATATCCTCAGTCTTTTTTGCCGCATGGTCCGATGCAGAAGCAGTTTTGCGAGTGCAGGTTGGCGTACTGAAATATTTCCGAAACCGGAGTTTCAGACCGAAACAGAGTTGGCTAAGTACCCGTTAGAACATTTTAGTTTTTCTTGCCTCAGTATTTTACCGGATGTCAGAAAAAGTGAATAACTGTATTTCTTGTGGGAAACAGATACCTCATAGGGATTATCATACCTTGTGTATACCTTGTTTAGGGCCTGAGCACGACGTTGTTGGTTGCCGCTCTTGTGCTAGGTTTAACAAACGCACTATTAAGAGGAGGTTAGACTGTGCCAGGTTAGTGTTTGGGAAGCGTTGCAATTATAAAATGCCGTCGGATGCTCCGGCCCGCTTCCTCAAGAAGCGCAAGGATAAAACAGTGAAGCCTAGGGTTGAGGAACCGGCAGTCCCGGACGTCGGTTCTTTAGAAGGCTCAGTGGAGCCGGAGGTTTTTCCAGGAGTGTCTATGGAGTCCCAGGCAGAAACTATACTCTTACAGGATGTGCCTTCTCAGGAGGTAGGCCAAGCTGAGGGGGCTTCTCAGGTGACTGTTCTTCCCTCTCTTCCCAAGGTAGTTAGGGCCTCTCCTTCTGTTGCCAAAACTTCTTTGAGAGGTAGGCCTTCTACAGCTTCAGTGGGGGCTTCTCCTAGCATTTCGGGTTCTGTACCTAAGAAACATATGCTTAAAGTGGCAGAAGATTTGATTACTATGATTAGGGGTTCTATGCCCCCGCCTGATAAGAGGCCTAGGGTGGAACCGGAGTTTGATAGTTTTGAACAGTGTTCAGAGGCTTCAGAATCTTCTGTGGAAGATTTACAGGAGTATCCTAATTATTCTGATTCTGATGTGGATGATTCCACTCCTACAGCGTCTCCACCTGAGGATTTCTCATTTTCAGAGACTTTGCATTCCATGAGGGAGCACTTTAAATGGGAAGGCCAGGATTACTCTGACTCCAGGAAAAGGCTTAGGAGTTCTTGTTTTACCCCAGCATAGGCCTTTAGCTATTCCTCCTGTGTTGAATGTGGTGGAAGATGTTTTTGCAGAGGCTTCCCTGAACCCTGACTCTTTGCCTCCTGCTCCTGTTAAGCCTGATAGGTATTATAGGGTGCCCGAAGCTCATAAATATTTGTTTAAGAGTCCTAGTGCGGACCCAGAAACTATTTCTCAAGGGCCTAAGGGTGTAAAGGCTTCTGTGGTTAAAAATCCTGTTCCCACTGATAAAGAGGCAAGGGCTTTGGATAGGTGGGGAAAGAAAGTGTATACTTCTTCCACTCTAGCCATGAGAGCTTTGAATTGTCAGTTTCACATGCTAAAATATCAGATTTATCTCCTTTCACAATTGAAATCTAAGGTGGATGCTTTGGCGGAAGGTATTGAGTGTAAAGAGTTGCTGGATTTGGTTCATGTGTCTGAACAAGTGGGTAAGCATTCTTTGCAATGTGGTTTTGATGCTGTACAGGCCTCCTCGAGGGTGGCTGCTACCAGTTCTGTTCTTCGCAGGCATGCATGGTTGAAGGATCAGAATTTAGCTGAGCATGTTAAGACAAGGATTTTGGATGCTCCTTTACAGTCTGATGTGTTGTTTGGTTCGCCTGTGGAAGCAGTTTTAAAGAAAATGGAGGACAAAGCTAAGTCTATGCAAACTGTTAAAGATTTTTTGCAGGTGCAGCCACCGAAGTTTAGTAGAAATTGGCCTGCTAAGGGGTGGACATATCCTGCTTATGATTCTCAGTCTAGGGGTAGGTCTAGACGTGGTAGGGGCAGGGCTCAAGGTTCTTTAGGCCTAGAACAGGAGTTCACCTGCTCAGACTTCTGGTGAGGGCAGGGGTCAGTCCTTTCGTAAACAGACCCAATGACCTGTTTTTTCAGCTGCCAGCAGATTCACGTCTGGCAGCTCCTTTGGGAGGAAGACTGTCTCTTTTCAAAGAAAATTGGGATCTAATTACTCAAGACAAATGGGTGTTGGATATCATTCACCACGGTTACAGATTTTATTTCCATACAATGCCCCATTTCAAAGGCATGCCAGACGTTCCTCCTCTACAAAGAAAAGAGGCTCACAAGCAAGTTTTGCAGTTACTTCACATAGGGGCCATTCAGCCAGTCCCTGTATCAGAAAGGGGCCTAGGATTTTATTCTCGCCTGTTCCTTGTACCAAAGAAGGGGAACACGTGGAGACCAATTTTGGATTTATCTCTCCTCAACACGTTTTTGGACATTCCCAAGTTCAAGATGTTGACGTTACAACAGCTTTTACCTCTGCTGGGCAAAGATCACTGGATGGTAACTTTAGATCTCAAGGAAGCTTACCTTCATGTGCCTATAAGGCTAAGTTGCAGGAAGTATCTGCGGTTTCGGCTGGAAATTCTCATTATCAGTTCTCTGCATTGCCCTTTGGCTTATCTACTGCCCAGAGTATTCACAAAGGTTCTGGCTCCAGTGATAGCTTACTTCAGGCTTCAAGGAATTCAAATCTATCCTTACTTGGACGACTGCCTGATTCTGGCTCAAGAAAAGGAAGATCTTCTACAGCATCTGGAATATGTTATAGCAGTGCTAAGATGCCTAGGGTATTCTGTGAACGAAATAAAGTCCAGTCTAGTACCCTCTCAAGACATGTGCTTTCTGGGTGTGAGACTGAATACAGCAGCCCAGATGGCCTTTTTAACCCCGGACAAACAAAAGAGTCTGTCACTTTACTTCCATCAACTATCTCATCAGTCCGTGCTGACTGCAAGGACAGTCCTTCAAGCATTAGGGTTCATGGCATCTTGTATTCTGGTGCTTCCCAATGCCAAACTGCATATGAGGAAGCTACAATGGTATCTCAAAAATGTATGGACACAGCACTGCCAGGATTTGGACACTGTCATTCAAATAATACCTTGCCTTCAAAAGAATTCTTGTGGTGGGCTCAGGAATGTCACCTAAACAAGGGACTCTCTGTGACCCGGCCAGAGGCAAGTCAGATTTTAACGACAGATGCCTCGGACATTGCTTGGGGAGCTCATCTAAATGGAAAGTGGATACAAGACAAGTGGCCTGCCAGACTACAGCATCTACATATCAACATGAAGGAGATGTTAGCAGTCCAGTTTGCATTAAGGGCTTTCAAGGAGTTACTTCTTCCAGGGCAGGTGTTGATTCTAACAGACAACACAACTGTCATGTGGTACATCAACAAGCAGGGGGGAACACATTCTTATCCTCTATGCAGGCAAGCAATGATTTTATGGGAGACTGCGCTAAGCTTGCAACTAACTCTTCAGGCAAGGTTTCTGCCAGGAGCACAGAACTCCTTAGCAGATGTGTTAAGCAGACAAATCATGGATCCCCACGAGTGGAAACTGGATCTTCATGTATTTCAGAAACTGACAGTGTCATGGGGAACTCCAGACATAGATCTGTTCGCTTCTCCACTAAACCACCAGCTGCCAAAGTATTGCACAAAGGGGTTTCATCACACAGCTTGGAAAATGGATGCTCTGTCTTTCAGTTGGAAAAACCTTCATGTGTATGCCTTTCCACCTCTACCTCTTCTTCCAAAGGTACTATTAAAGGTCAGACAAGACAGGCCAAGGATGATTTTGATAGCTCCAGATTGGCCTCGGCAACACTGGTACCCACTACTACGGAGTCTGGTAAAGAAGCCTCCATGGCCTTTACCTCTGATTCCTCATCTGTTATCTCAGCAGGACGGTCATCTGCTCAATGTCAAGCTTCACTCTCTTCATCTAACAGCCTGGCATATTCTGTGTTGAAACACAGTAGGTCTCAACTTCCTCAACAAGTTTTAAATGTGATTATGGAAGCTAGAAGACCTAGTACAAGGAGAGTGTACGCAGAAAAATGGAAGAGATTTTTATTTTGGAGTACAGCAAAGAATTTGGAGATTTCAGAGCCTAATTTGAGTGTGGCTCTTCAATATCTTACTGAATTATTGGACAAAGGTTTGTCCTTCTCTTCCATAAAGATTCATGCTGCAGCAATTTCAGCTCACTATGATTGTGACCCACCTTTGTTTTCGCATCCTTTGTTCAAGCAGTTTCTTAGAGGGGCAAAGAATATAAGACCCCCGTAGAGCTCCTACTCCTGCTTGGGATCTCAATTTTGTGTTGGAAAAACTTACTCTACAACCTTTTGAGCCTGCAGCTACTGCTGAATTGAAATATTTGTCATGGAAGACTGCTTTTCTGTTGGCTATTACTTCTGCAAGAAGGGTGTCTGAGTTGCAGGCCCTTATGGCAGTAGAGCCCTTTTGATTTTCCATAAGGATAGGGTATCATTACGTACTAATCCTTCTTTTATGCCTAAGGTGGTTTCTAGTGTGGCTTTAAACCAAACTATTCATTTGCCTACGTTTTTGCAGATCCTCAAAATAAAGGGGAAAAGATTTTGCACACTTTAGATGTACACAGGCAATTGCGTTATTATTTAAGCAGGACTAAGGATTTTAGGCAGTCTCAGCAGTTGTTTGTTTCTTTTGCTTTGAGTTCTCAGGGCAAGCCTGTGTCAAAACAAACTATTTCTAGGTGGATTGGCTTTTGCATTGCATTTTGTTATTCCCATCATGGCAAGGAGATTCCAGCTGGGATTAGGCCTCATTCCACTAGGGCTACTGCCACTTCAACAGCATTTCTAAGGGGGGTGGCAACTAAGGATATTCTGGAAGCAGCTACTTGGAGTTCAGTGCATACTTTCTCTAGGCATTATCACCTTCCTATCTACTCTAAGTCTAGGGCTGGTTTTGCCACAGCTGTTTTACAAGGCATGTTGTCAGCTCCTACTTCTTTATGATTTGCCAGCCTCCCTTACCTCTGCTTTGGGATTCTACCCAATAGTCAGGACTGCAGCAATGGAAGACGAAGAACATAGTACAGTTTTGTACCTACCATAAATGTAGATGTTCGAGGATTCCATTGCTGCAGTCCAATTTACCCTCCCTCCTTCCCCTCTGTATTTAGGGGTGGTTGTGTAGGTGAGTTTACATGCTTATATTTTTTGTATATATGGTTGTATATATTGTGCATGTTTTGGTGCAGGTTTTTTGGGACTTGTCTTTTTAGGGTCTTCTGACATCTGGGGCAAGAAAAGACTGAGGATATGACGTCGGTCATGCGCATTAGTACCCTGACGTACTGACGTCAGTCTAATGCGCTCTGACCGACGTCAGCCTTATACTCTGGTATTCGGGCCGACTGGACGCGGACTATACCCAATAGTCAGGACTGCAGCAATGGAATCCTCGAACATCTACATTTATGGTAGGTACAAAACTGTACTTTTCACATGTTGAAATACCAAAATTATCTCCTTTCACAATTAAAGTCTAAGGTAGATGCTCTGGCGGAAGGTATTGAGTGTAAAGAGTTGCAAGATTTAGTTCATGTTTCTGAACAGGTGGGTAAGCATTCCTTGCAATGTGGTTTTGATGCTGTACAGGCCTCTTCGAGGGTGGCTGCCACTGGTTCTGTTCTTCGCAGGCACGCCTGGCTGAGGGATCAGAATTTAGCTGAGCATGTTAAGACAAGGATTTTAGATGCTCCTTTACAATCTGATGTGTTGTTTGGTTCTCCTGTTGAAGCAGTTTTAAAGAAAATGGAAGACAAGGCTAAGTCTATGCAGACTGTTAAAGATTTTTTGCAGGTTCAGCCTCCGAAGTTTAGTAGAAATTGGCCTACCAAGGGGTGGACATATCCTTCTTCTGATTCCCAGTCTAGGGGTAGGTCTAGACGTGGTAGGGGCAGAGCTCAAGGTTCTTTTAGGCCTAGAACAGGGAGTTCACCTGCTCAGTCTTCTGGTGAGGGCAGGGGTCAGTCCTTTCGTAAACAGACCCAATGACCTGCCTTTTCAGCTGCCAGAGCCTTCTCGTCTGGCAGCACCTTTGGGGGGAAAGTTGGCACTTTTCAAAGAAAATTGGAGTTTGATTACCCAAGACAAATGGGTATTGGATATTATACACCACGGTTACAGGTTTTATTTCCATACCTTGCCTCCTTTCAAAGGCATGCCAGACGTTCCTCCTCAACAAAGAATAGAGGCTTACAAGCAAATTTCTCTGTTGCTCCAAATAGGGGCCATACAGCCAGTTCCTATGCCAGAAAGGGGCCTAGGATTTTATTCTCGCCTGTTCCTAGTACCAAAAAAGGGGAACATGTGGAGACCAATTTTGGATTTATCTATCCTCAACACTTATCTGGACATTCCCAAGTTCAAAATGTTGACGTTACAACAGCTTTTACCTCTGCTGGGCAAAGATCACTGGATGGTAACTTTGGATCTCAAGGAGGCTTACCTTCATGTTCCTATCAGACTAAGTTGCAGGAAGTATCTGCGTTTTCGAGCTGGGAATTCTCACTATCAGTTCTCTGCATTGCCCTTTGGCTTATCTACTGCGCCCAGAGTATTCACGAAAGTTCTGGCTCCAGTGATAGCTTTCTTCAGACTGAGAGGTATACAGATTTATCCTTACTTGGACGATTGCCTGATTCTGGCTCAAGGAAAGGACGAGCTTCTTCAGCATTTGGAATATGTGATAGCAGTGCTAAGATGCCTGGGGTATTCTGTGAACGAAATAAAGTCCAGTCTAGTACCCTCTCAAGACATGTGCTTTCTGGGTGTGAGACTGAATACCGCAACCCAGATGGCCTTTTTGACCCCGGACAAACAAAAGAATCTTTCCCTTTACTTCCGTCAACTATCTCATCAGTCCGGGCTGACTGCAAGGACAGTCCTTCAAGCCTTAGGGTTCATGGCATCTTGTATTCTGGTGCTTCCCAATGCCAAACTGCATATGAGGAAGCTGCAATGGTATCTCAAAAATGTATGGACACAGCGCTGCCAGGATCTGGACACTGTCATTCAAATAATACCTTGCATTCAAAAGGAATTTTTGTGGTGGGCTCAGGAATGTCACCTAAACAAGGGACTCTGTGACCCGGCCAGAGGCGAGTCAGATTCTAACGACAGATGCCTCAGACACAGCTTGGGGAGCTCATCTGAATGGAAAGTGGATACAAGACAAGTGGCCTGCCAGACTACAACATCTACATATCAATATGAAGGAGATGTTAGCAGTCCAGTTTGCATTAATGGCTTTCAAGGATTTACTTCTTCCAGGGCAGGTGTTGATTCTAACAGACAACACCACTGTCATGTGGTACATCAACAAGCAAGGGGGGAACACATTCTTATCCTCTATGCAGGCAAGCAATGATTTTGTGGGAGACTGCTTTAAGTTTGCAACTAAATCTTCAAGCAAGGTTTCTGCCGGGAGCACAGAACTCCTTAGCAGATGTGTTAAGCAGGCAAATCATGGATCCCCACGAGTGGAAATTGGATCCTCGTGTATTTCGGAAATTGACAGTGTCATGGGGAACTCCAGACATAGATCTGTTCGCTTCTCCACTAAACCACCAGCTGCCAAAGTTTTGCACGAAAAGGTTTCATCACACAGCTTGGAAAGTGGATGCTCTGTCTTTCAGTTGGAAAAATCTTCATGTGTATGCCTTTCCACCTCTTCCTCTCCTCCCAAAGGTGCTCCTAAAGGTCAGACAAGACAAACCAAGGATGATTTTAATAGCTCCAGATTGGCCTCGGCAGCACTGGTACCCATTACTGAGGAGTCTGGTAAGGAAGCCTCCATGGCCTTTACCTTTGATTCCGCACCTGTTGTCTCAGAAGGACGGTCATCTACTCAATGTCAAGCTTCACTCTCTTCATCTAACAGCCTGGCATATTCTGTTTTGAACCACAGCAGGTCTCAACTTCCTCAACAAGTTTTGAATGTGATTATGGAAGCCAGAAGACCTAGTACAAGGAAAGTGTACGCAGAAAAATGGAAGAGATTTTTATTTTGGAGTGCAGCAAAGGATTTGGATGTTTCTGAGCCTAATTTGAGTGTGGCTCTTCAATATCTTACTGAGTTATTGGACAAAGGTTTGTCTTTCTCTTCCATTAAGATTCATGCTGCAGCTATTTCAGCTCACTATGATTGTGACCCACCATTGTTTTCTCATCCTTTGTTCAAGCAATTTCTTAGAGGGGCAAAGAATATAAGACCCCACGAGAGCTCCTACTCCTGCTTGGGACCTCAATTTTGTGTTGGAGAAACTCACTCTACAACCTTTTGAGCCTGCAGCTACTGCTGAATTGAAATATTTGTCATGGAAGACTGCTTTTTTGTTGGCCATTACCTCTGCAAGAAGGGTTTCTGAATTGCAGGCCCTTATGGCGGTTGAGCCTTTCTTGATTTTCCATAAGGATAGGGTATCTTTGCGTACTAATCCTTCCTTTATGCCTAAAGTGGTTTCTAGTGTGGCTTTAAACCAAACTATTCATTTGCCTACTTTTTATGCAAATCCCCAAAAAAAGGGGGAAAAGATTTTGCACACTTTAGATGTACACAGGCAGTTGCGTTATTATTTAAGCAGGACTAAGGATTTTAGGCAGTCTCAGCAGTTGTTTGTTTCTTTTGCTTTGAGTTCTCAGGGCAAGCCTGTGTCAAAACAAACTATTTCTAAGTGGATTGGGTTTTGCATTGCTTTCTGTTATTCCCATCATGGCAAGGAGATTCCAGCTGGGATTAGGCCTCATTCCACTAGGGCTACTGCCACTTCAACTGCATTTCTAAGGGGGGTGGTAACTAAGGATATTTTGGAGGCAGCTACTTGGAGTTCAGTGCATACTTTCTCTAAGCATTACCACCTTCCTCTCTACTCTAAATCTAGGACTGGTTTTGCCACTGCCATTTTACAGGGCATGTTGGCAGCTCCTGCTTCTTTATGATTTGCCATCCTCCCTTACCTCTGCTTTGGGATTCTACCCAAGTGTAAGGACTGCAGCAATGTGAGATGAAGAACATAGTTCGGTTTTGTACCTACCATAAATGTAGATGTTCGAAGATCCACATTGCTGCAGTCCAATTTACCCTCCCTCCTTCCCCTCTGTGTTTAGGGGTGGTTGTGTGGGTTGGGTTGTAATTTTGTAAATTTGTATATATTGTACATATATTTGGTGCAGGGGTGTTGGGTGTGTTGTTGTTTTTTGGTTTTGGCCTTACCTTTTTAGGGTCTTCTGACATCTGGGGCAAGAAAAGACTGAGGATATGACGTCAGTCATGCGCATTTGTACCCTGACGTCAGACTAATGCGCCTTGACCGACGTCAGCCTTATACTTTGGTATTCGGGCCGACCGAGGACAGCGGACTACCCAAGTGTAAGGACTGCAGCAGTGTGGATCTTCGAACATCTACATTTATGGTAGGTACAAAACTGTACTTTCCTCAGGGTCAGTGCCTAAAAAGCACATGCTTAAAATGGCAGAAGATTTGATTACTTTAATTAGAGGTTCTATGCCCCCTCCTGATAAGAGGCCCAGGGTGGAGACAGAGTTGGAAAGTTTGGAGCAGGCCTCAGATGATTCAGAGTCTTCTGTGGAAGACATTCAAGATTTTTCTCCTTATTCGGATTCTGATGCAGAGGATTCCACTCCTTCTGCTTCTCCTCCTGAGGATTTTTCATTTTCAGAAACTTTACATTCCATGAGGGAACATTTTAAGTGGGAAGGACAGGATTTCTCTGATTCACGGAAAAGGCTTAGGGAATTTTTGTTTCTGCCACAGCATAGACCCTTAGCTATACCTCCAGTTTTGGATGTTGTTCAAGATGTGTTCTCGGAGGCTTCCCTTAATCCAGATTCTGTGCCTCCTGCGCTAGTCAAACCGGACAGGTATTACAGGGTGCCTGAGGCTCATAAATATTTGTATAAAAGTCTTAGAGCAGACCCAGAAGCCATTAGTCAGGGGCCTAAGTGTGTTAGAGTTTCTGTTGTAAAAAATCCGGTCCCTCTAGATAAAGAAGCTAGAGCTTTGGATAGATGGGGTAAGAAGGTGTATACCTCTTCTACGTTGGCAATGAGGGCTTTAAATTGCCAGTTTCATATGTTGAAATATCAGAATTTCCTCCTTTCTCAGCTAAAATCTAAAGTGGATGCTTTAGCAGAGGGTATAGAGTGTAAAGAATTGCAAGATTTGGTACATGTCTCCGAACAGGTGGGCAAGCATTCTTTGCAGTGTGGCTTTGATGCTTTACAGGCTTCTTCTAGGGTGGCTGCCACTGGTTCAGTTATTCGTAGGCACGCCTGGCTTAAGGATCAGAATTTGTCAGAGCATGTTAAGACTAGAATTCTGGATGCTCCTTTACAGTCTGAAGTTTTGTTTGGTCCTCCTGTGGAGTCTGTATTAAAGAAAATGGAGGACAAGGCTAAGTCTATGCAGACTGGAGGTTGCACCTGCAAAAAATCTTTAACAAAGTTTAGTAGAAATGGGCCTACTAAAGGATGGACATACCCTTCTTCTGATTCTCAGTCTAGGGGCAGATCTAGACGTGGTAGGGGCAGAGCTCAGGGTTCCTTCAGACCTAGAACATGGAGTTCGCCTGCACAGTCTACAGGTGAGGGCAGGGGCCAGTCCTTTCGTAAACAGGCCCAATGACCTGCATTTTCAGATGCCAGATTCCTCTTGCCTGGCAGCTCCTTTGGGAGGAAAGTTAGCACTTTTCAAGCAAAACTGGCTTTTAGTCACCCAGGACAAATGGGTATTGGACATTATAAACAGAGGCTACAAGTTTTATTTCCATACATTGCTTCCTTTCAAAGGTATGCCAGACGTTCCTCCGCGACAAAGGATAGAGGCTCACAAACAGATTTCTTTACTTCTTCAAATAGGAGCTATACAGCCAGTTCCTCTGTCAGAAGTGGGCCTAGGATTTTATTCTCGCCTGTTTCTAGTTCCAAAGAAAGGGAACACGTGGAGACCAATTTTGGATTTATCTATCCTCAACACTTACCTGGACATTCCAAAGTTCAAGATGCTGACGTTACAACAGCTTTTACCTCTGTTGGGAAAAGATCACTGGATGGTAACTCTGGATCTCAAAGAGGCTTATCTTCATGTTCCTATCAGGCCAAGTTGCAGGAGGTACCTGCTGAGCTGGAAATTTACATTATCAGTTCTCTGCATTGCCCTTTGGCTTATCTACTGCGCCCAGAGTGTTCACAAAGGTTCTGGCTCCAGTTATAGCTTTTTTCAGGTTAAGAGGAATACAGATTTATCCTTATTTGGACGATTGCCTGATTATTGCTCAAGACAAGGACGAACTTCTTCATCATCTACAGTATGTGATGGCAGTGTTAAGATGCCTAGGGTATTCTGTGAACGAAGCAAAGTCCAGTCTAGTGCCCTCTCAGGACATGTGCTTTCTGGGTGTGAGACTGAATACAGCTTCCCAGATGGCTTTTTTGACCCCGGACAAACAAAGAAGCCTTTCTCTTTATTTCCATCAAATGTCTCTACAGTCCAGGCTGACTGCAAGGACAGTCCTTCAAGCCTTGGGGTTCATGGCATCTTGTATTCTGGTGCTTCCCAATGCCAAACTGCATATGAGGAAGCTTCAATGGTATCTCAAAAATGTATGGACACAACACTGCCAAGATCTAGACACTGTCATTCAGATAATACCTTGCATTCAGAAGGAATTTTTGTGGTGGGCTCAGGAATGTCACCTAAACAAGGGACTCTCTGTGACCCGACCAGAGGCGAGTCAGATTCTAACGACAGATGCCTCTGACAAGGCTTGGGGAGCACACCTCAATGGAAAATGGGTGCAAGACACATGGCCTGTCAGACTTCAGCATTTGCATATCAACTTGAAGGAAATGTTAGCAGTCCAGTTTGCATTGATGGCTTTCAAGGATTTACTTCGTCCAGGGCAGGTGTTGATTCAAACAGACAACACAACTGTCATGTGGTATATCAACAAGCAAGGGGGAACCCATTCTTACCCTCTTTGCAGGCAAGCGATGATTTTGTGGGAGACTGCTCTCAGTTTACACCTCAATCTTCAGGCAAGGTTTCTGCCAGGAGCACAGAACTCCTTAGCAGATGTGTTGAGCAGACAAATAGTGGATCCTCACGAGTGGAAATTGGATCCTCGTGTATTTCAAGAGTTGACAGTGTTATGGGAGACTCCAGACATAGATCTGTTCGCTTCTCCACTAAATTACCAGTTGCCAAAGTTTTGCACAAAAATGGTTCATCACACAGCTTGGAAGGTGGATGCTCTATCATTCAGTTGGAGCAATCTTCATGTCTATGCCTTTCCACCTCTGTCTCTTCTTCCCAAGGTACTCTTGAAGGCCAGACAAGACAAGCCATCCATGATTCTGATAGCGCCGGATTGGCCTCGACAGCACTGGTACCCACTACTGAGGAGTTTAGTGAGGGAGCCTCCATGGCCTCTACCTTTGATTCCGCATCTTTTGTCTCAGGAGGGCAATCACTTCCTCAATGTCAGGATTCAGTCTCTGCATCTAACAGCCTGGCATATTCTGTTTTAGACCCTGGAGGGTCTCAGCTTCCACAACAAGTTTTGAATGTTATTTTGGAGGCCAGAAGGCCTAGTACAAGGAAAGTTTACGCGGATAAATGGAGGAGATTTTTTATTTGGAGCAAAGCAAAGGCATTTGATGTTTCCAAGCCTACTTTAAGTGCTTCTCTTCAATATCTTACTGAGTTATTGGACAAAGGTTTGTCTTTCTCCTGTATAAAGATTCATGCTGCAGCCATTTCTGCTCACTATGATTGTGATCCTCCTTTATTCTCTCATCCTGTGTTTAAGCAATTTCTTAGAGGGGCAAAGAACATAAGACCCCCACGTAGAGCTCCTACTCCTGCTTGGGATCTCAATTTTGTGTTGGAAAAACTTACTCTGCAACCTTTTGAGCCTGCAGCTACTGCCGAATTAAAGTATTTGTCATGGAAGACTGCTTTTTTGTTGGCCATTACTTCTGCAAGAAGGGTTTCTGAATTACAGGCCCTTATGGCAGTGGAGCCTTTCCTGATTTTTTCATAAGGACAGGGTATCTTTGCGTACTAATCCTTCCTTTATGCCTAAAGTGGTTTCTAGTGTGGCTTTAAACCAAACTATTCATTTGCCTACCTTTTATGCAAACCCCCAAAATAAAGGGGAAAAGATTTTGCATACTTTGGATATTCACAGACAGTTACGTTATTACTTGAGCAGAACCAAGGAGTTCAGACAGTCTCAGCAGTTGTTCGTTTCTTTTGCTTTGGGTTCTCAGGGTAAACCTGTTTCAAAACAAACTATTTCTAAATGGATTGGGGGTTGTATTTCTTTCTGTTATTCCCATCATGGTAAGGAGGTTCCAGCTGGAGTTAGACCTAATTCCACTAGGGCTACTACCACTTCTACTGCCTTTCTAAGGGGGGTAGCTACAAAAGATATTTTGGAAGCAGCTACTTGGAGTTCAGTACATACTTTCTCTAAACATTACCACCTTCCTCTTTATTCTAAATCTAGGGCTGGGTTTGCCACTGCAATATTACAGGGCATTTTAGCAGCCCCTAATGCTTTATGATATTTCCATCCTCCCATTCCCGTTGCTTTGGGATTCTACCCATAAGTAAGGACTGCAGCAATGTGAGATGAAGAACATAGTACAGTTTTGTACCTACCATAAATGTAGATGTTCGAAGATCCACATTGCTGCAGTCCAATTTACCCTCCCTCCTTCCCCACTGCTGTTTGTTATGGTTATATAGTTTGGGTGGTGGTTGTTGTTGGGCTTGCTTGTGGGAGGTATTCTGTTTTTGGCTGTGGCCTTTCTGTTTAGGGCCTTCTGACATCTGGGGCAAGAAAAGACTGAGGATATGACGTCGGTCATGCGCATTTATACCTGACGCTCTGACGTCAGATCTGAGCGCCCTTGACCGACGTCAGCCTAATACTTTGGTATTCGGGCCGACCGAGGACAGCGGACTACCCATAAGTAAGGACTGCAGCAATGTGGATCTTCGAACATCTACATTTATGGTAGGTACAAAACTGTACTTTTCATTAAGGACCAACCCTACTTTTATGCCAAAGGTGGTTTCTTTAAATCAAGCCATTCATCTGCCTGCTTTCTTCCCCAATCCTGAGAATAAGGGGGAAAGACTGTTGCATACCTTGGACATTCACAGACAACTTCGATACTACCTGGACAGAACAAAGGCCATTAGGAAGTCTGAACAACTTTTTGTAGCTTACGCCCCGGCAGTCCAAGGAAAAGCAATTTCAAAACAGACTATTTCTAAATGGATTGGACATTGCATCAGATTCTGTTATTCCTTTCATGGAAAGACTGTTCCAGCTAATGTCAGACCACATTCCACCAGAGCTACAGCCACCTCTACAGCATTCTTAAGAGGGGTGCCTACCAAGGACATTCTAGAAGCTGCTACATGGAGCTCCGTGCATACATTCTCCAAACACTACAATCTCCCTCTATACTTCAGATCCAGAGCAGGCTTTGCTTCGGCAGTCCTGCAGGGTTTGATTGCCACACCATCTCTTTCCTAGAGCATACCTCCTCCCCCAGCTAAGCTATGGTATTCTACCCACATGTTATGACTGCAGTTGCATTCTTGAAGGACATAGTACAGTTTTGTACCTACCATAAATGTAGATGTCCGATAGACATGCAACTGCAGTCGGATTTTCCCTCCCTCCATACCCCTCTATGCCTAGGGTCCACTCCTATCCCTGTTACTCTTAGCTGGGGATATCTGTTATGGTGCATTTGTTTTATTCCTCATTTATTTGTTTGGAATCCTGTTTTTGTCTTCCAATTTGATTACAGCCTTCCTTGGAGGGCACCTGGCATCTGGGGCAAGAAACACTGAAGAAAATGGCGTCGGCTGATGCTTATGTACTCCAGCCGCTCTGACGTCTGAGAGAAATGCGACATCAGCCGACGTCGGACCCAGACTTTGGAATCCGGCCGACCGAGGGCTGCCTGAGGCAGGACAACCCACATGTTATGACTGCAGTTGCATGTCTATCGGACATCTACATTTATGGTAGGTACAAAACTGTACTTTTTCCAATGCCATCGGTAAAATATGGAACTCCCTTCCTCCTCAACTCACCAATATCACCTCCCAAAATACATTTAAGAAAGGCCACTTCTCCCACTTTACATCCCATTGGCTCTGCCAATGCTCAACACCAGACTAACCCCCACTTTCTCAATTTCTTTACCAATAATGGACCACCTAATATATAATATAGCCATGGTCTCTCTCTGATTCTAACATTAATAAGGTGTTTCTCCAAATGTATTTGTATACTCTAGAATGTCTTTTTTGCTCTTTTGTATTAATTATCTATGAAATGATGGCTAGCCTCCTAATATGAATGTAACTGTTGTTTTTTGGAGCTTTTCTCCCCGGGCCTCCGCTGAAAATGGACATATATCCAGTCGGACTATCCCGGTCAACAAATGTAAAATAAATAAATAAATGTTCTCTAAAGCCAAAAACACAGTATCCCTGGGACTGGACAACATCACAGGCTGCGTTTTATACCAACTTCAGAACGAACTGGCTCCCCACTTAAGCACCATGTTAAATAATAGCCTCGCATCAGGCTTTGTGCCCACTGAATGGCGCACAGCAACAGTTATCCCACTCCACAAAGGGGAGCCACCACTGATCCCGAGAACTGTCGACCTATTAGCCTGACGAGCCTGGTCTGCAAGGCCATGGAACGTATCATCATGGAACTCGTAAACAAAGACATTGGTAACCTCCAAACTCTGGATCCCACCCAGTTCGGGTTTGTGAAAGGCCGGTCATGCCTCCTGAACCTGATGGACTTCTTTGAGGAAGTCACCAAAGCCGTAGATGAGGGTAAGGTGGTACACACAGCCTATCTTGACATCGCCAAGGCTTTTGAAACAATTCCCCATTCTGGAATTATAGCTAAACTCTCTAAACAAGGTATAAATCCCTACGTCACAAGATTGGTTGCCAACTGGTTCACTGACGGAACCCACACTGTAAAAGTTGCAGACTCCAAATCTGACCTCAAAGCAATGACAAGTGGAGTACCACAGGGTTCCGTCCTGGGACCTCTCCTGTTTGGTATCTACTTCTCTGAAGTACAGGCTAACACGGAAGGCCTCTGGCTAATGAAGTTTGCAGATGACTGCAAACTAGGAGCCATAGTAAAGTCCCCAAATGATATGGACATCCTACAGAAGGGCCTCGAGACAGATGCCTGGTGTCAAACCCGTGGCCTCAAGCTCAATGCCAAAATGTGCAGTGTCATCCCCTTTGGTAAAAACTCTGCACCCATGAACTACCACATAGGCAGCAATCTACTTAACACCGAATGTGTGATAAGAGACCTTGGGACCCAGGTGGACAGTAGTCTCTTCTTTGATAGTCACATCGCCACAGTAGTCAAGAAGTCCTACATGGCACACCTCATCATAAAAGGGTTCTCGTCCAGGAAAAGAGAGGTCATTGTTCCCCTCTACTCGACTCTCATTAGACCCATTATAGAGTACAATGCCCCTTTTTGAATGTACCTCACAAAACATTTGCAGCAGCTGGAAAGGCCACAGAAGTACCTCACAAAGATGATTACTGGCCTCAAACAAATGCCCTACACTGACCACCTCAAAAAAACTCCAGCTTTACTCCGTAGCATATTGCCTACTCCAAGGTGATCTCTGCCTAACATATAAAGCTATGTCAAACCCAGAGCTGTTGGACATGCTACACCTAAAGAAATCCCAATCCCTCTGAGCTACACTCTCTCTAGGGACCTAAACCTTGTCACCACAATAAACAAGGCATGCTGGAGGGATAGATTCCTGTCCCAGAGACTTCCCGTACTCGAACAGGCTACCTTTCTATGTCAAGCAAAGTTCTTCATTAGTACTCTTCAAGAAAAATCTTGATGAGTGGATGGGAAATAGGAAATACACCCTTGGGATCACTTCTGTGTCTCTGCTCGACAGTGGCACAGGAAAATAACTTTCTTTGGTGGCGTAAGCCAGGGAACCTTGTTGGCTAGGCTTACGTAGGCCCTTGGGCCAATAGCTTAGTTACCTACCTATGAACCTATACATTTGTATCACAGTATAGACTGGATGAACAGTCTAGGTCATGTTCCTCTCTTGGTTCCACCATCTTCAGGAGTATCCTCCTTTGATACCACCAAGGTTTGTATGCTTGGAAATCTGTCCCACAGTTGAATTGGACAAACCTGTACATCATTGCATGCAGAAGTTTAAATAATTAGACTTGTATTGTCTGCTTTTTGTCCAGTTCATCATCCCTTCCACCTGCCTCCTCCCAAATTTTCATAACTAGGGCTTTGATGACAGTGTCACCTTTGGCATTCCTTGCCTGTGAGCAGTCCATTACTGCCAGTTTCATATAACCCTGCTATTTTTTTTCTGTCATGCATTCTGGAACAGATTTTGAATGGGAGTTATTTGATTAGTACAAATTTACATTAATCTGCTTATGGATATCATAATGTGTCCTTTCTTATCAATGTTGCAGTGTTCTTTGCAATAGGGATTCCCTGCAAGGGCAGCCCGACCGGCCAGTATACCAAATCCTTTTGGTTGTAAAGGGTATGTCATATGTGTCACACATGCTTGCTCGTACACGGTGTAGTGCATAAAAGTGACTTATGGATGAGTCATCCTCTGAACCGCTTTGCCAGTCCGAACGCCATCTTCGATAGTGTGTGAATGCTTGTTTGTCTGCTGGATACCCAACCATTTCACTTGTGCCCTCTTGGGGTTTTTGTTTTTGCATTTGTTTATTTGACTTTGGGTTGTTTCATGTCATATGGAAGAGGGAAATGCCAGTGTGGGAGACAGATTCCTCATAAAGACTGCCACTAGCAGGATTTGTTTTGCTTGAATACTTCACATGACCATATGTCTTGTACTGTTTTGTCAGGCTTTTGTACTAAAAATGTTGCGTAGTTGGCTTTCTTCTTCAGCTGTTTATTTAGAGAGAGAATGTTTTGAACTTCTTGCAAAAGACACCATGGGAAGACCTTCCCAGCCGGAGGGACAGCCATCTTCGAAGAAGGCTAAAAAAAGCTAGGCCTAATTCTTCTGTTGTGCCTCCTCTGCTGGAAGTCTCTCGAGGTTAGTGAAATTCCGGAGGACCATCCAGTCTTTGTTGGATTCCACTGCCACTACTGCTTTGGAGGCTGGCATGGATCTGGCTTCTCGCATGTCCATGGAGGCCTTGCAAATGTCCGTTTCGGACATACAGGGAGAATGGAGGCCAATTCTTTCTAATGGGCCTAGGGTTGTTCCTTAAATTCTTGTGAAGGAAGAAATTCCAACTACTTGGAGTGTAGTCAGGGGTCTGAGCCTCCAAAAAGCTTATATGGCTGACTTCTCCTTAAAAAAAGATGCAGAAAACCAAGCATATTTCTCCTGCCTTTAAAGACCCTCCGAGTGAATGACAACATTTTACCTAGGGTCTGTTTTAATGCTGTTCTGTCTTTGAAGCCTCCTCAGCGAGTCTCTATTCCTGCTCCACCTTGGGCTTCTACTCCTCTTAAGAGGTCTAGAGAACAAGATTCCTCAGATAAGGCCGTAGAGTTGGTTGAGGACTCTCTAACTTATTTTTTCCCATATTCCTTCTCCCTTAGATTATGGCTGTGAGGAAGAAGAGCCGATTAGTCCTAACTCTTTTTTTTTGAGGAGATTTCCTTTGGTGATACAGTTTCCAAAATGATGGAATTTAAGTGGGACTGTACTCTGGTGTCTGATTAGAAAACGTACTATGAGCTCCTGGAAAAGGGAGTCTCCTAGGCCTTCCTCTGTCCCTCCTATCGTTACTTTATCGGATGCCTTTTCTACTGCTTTTCAGGCTCCTGATTCCATGCCCCTTTCTCCCAAGAAACTTGATAGGTTTTATAAGTTGCCTGATTACTACTGCAAGTTTCTTTTGTAAGTGTCCCTCTATGGACCCTTTGGTGTCAGTTGCCTCTGACAAACCATTAAAACGTTTACCTTGTAAGTTGCTTCTCTCTGACAAAGATAACAGAACTATGGAGAGGTTGAGTAAGAAAGTTTATTCTTCTGCTACACTAGCTTTGAGCTGTGAATCGGACCCATATGACCAGGTAAGTTTTGGCTCTTCCCTATCTCAGGTCTGTCAGGTTATTTCTGGACTCCCTGGGTCTAAGTGAAGTCTTCTGCTTTTTCCTTATTAGAGACTTAATCTCAGGTGGCTCACCATTTCATTAAATGCCACTGTGATGCAGCTGATACCTTTTCTAGGGTTGCTGCTTTTGGCTCTGTGTTAAGGAGGTATTTCTGGCTGTGGCTTCAATCTTTTGCCTGATGACATCAAGGCTAAGTTGATAGATGCTCCTCTAGATGATAAACATTTGTTTGGTGCTGGTGCTGCTGAGTTTGCCTTTCCAGGAAAAGGGTATAGCTTTACAGGAGTTGAAACATACTTTTGTTTCACCTGTTCCCTGAGTTTCAAAGGAATTATCCTAAGAAGCCTGCCTTTGTCCATAGACATTCATGACCTTCCCCTAAAGGTAAGAAGGGTGGGAAAAAGGCTTCTCCAACTAAGGCTACTCAAACTTCTTCAGCTCAGAAGCCTCCTTTTTCTGACCAATTAGGTGCTGTGCGACTACCCTGGTCTTTACAGTCACATTTCTCTTTCTCTTTGTCCCTTCATATTTGGCTACACCTCACTCGAGTCCCCTTCTTGGGGATTCCACAGCTTCCTCTGGAACTAATGCCCATTTTTTCCCCAGAGGTGCTTCAAGGCCTGTTGACTAAGGGAACAATTCAAGAGGTTTCAGCCCCTTGGAGGGAGAAGGGGTTTTATTCAGTGTTTTTGGTCCCCAGGAAAGAAGGCCCCTGGAGACCCATTGCAGATCTTTCTCAGCTGAACATGTATTTTTTGAAGGTTCCATCCTTTTGGATGCTAACCCTTCAGTCCAGGTTTCCTCTAATTCCTCAGGCTTTTTTGGTATCCCTGGATCTCAAGGATGCTTATCTTCACATCCCCATCCATCCTCTCTTCTGGAAATGTTTACGTTTCTCTGTTGAGTCTTGGCATTTTCAGTTCTCTGCTTTGGTTTGCTCTTTGGTCGGTCTGTTGCCCCGAGGGTCTTGTCCAAATGCCTTGCTCCAGTGATTGGAGTTTGCAGAATGAGGGGGAATACAGATCTTTCTTTACCTAGACCTGCTTATTCAGGCCTCATCTCCAGAGATGTTGCTTCAGCATCTTTACTCTGCATTTTGTCTTCTTCAAAGCCTGGGGTTTACTGTAAATTTTCAAAAGTCTTTGACTCCTTTTCAGGATAGTGTTTTTCTAGAATGCAGGCTCCAGACAGTTCCAATGCTGGCATCCCTGCCTCCTCCAAAGGCTTTAACTATGATTGCCTACTTTCAATCCATTCTTCCCCTAGAGTCAGTATCAGCCAGGGAGTTTATAAGGGCCGTGGGTTTCATGGCCTCCACCGTTCCTGTGTTTCCTCTAGCCAAGCTGCACATGAGAAAGCTCCAGTGGTTTTTGAGGTCTGTCTAGCTTCGGTATTCTCATCCTTTAGAGTTTTTATTTCCTCCTCTTCAGTGCATCAACTTGAAGCTGCAGTGGGTAGATTATTAGATGTTCATCGTGTTTCACTGTTGCAGTCATGACTGTAGGGTTCTCTCCTGCAGGCAGTCGTCGGCCAGAATCCCAAAGTCTGGGTCCAGCGTCTGCTGTTCAGCCATGCTCCCTGACGTCAGAGCGCCAGGAGTACAAAGCTGACAGCCGACGCCATGTTCTCCAGTCTTTCTTGCCGTGCGGTGATAGCAGTTCGCATTTGCCAGTCGGCTGACTCCTGACAATTTTTGCTAAACGTACTTCAGTCCAAAGACTTTCTTCTCCTACTCAAAGCTAAGTACCCCGTTGGGGAAACTTTTTTCTTGCTCCAGTCCGATGTCAGAAAGAGTTAATAATTGTATTTCATGTGGGAAGCAAATACCTCATAAGGATTTTCATTCTTACTGTATTCCTTGCTTAGGCCCTGACCACGACGTAGCTAGTTGTCGGTTTTGTGCTAGATTCAATCAACGTACGATTAAACGAAGGAACGATTTTGCATTTCATTACTTCGGTAGGCGCTTTAATTACAAAATGTCATCTGATTTGGTTCCGGCTACCGGAGTTCACAAACGACGCAAGGATAAAGACAGGCCTCCGAGGTCCAAATCGGACGATATTGTACAAGCAGAGCCAGCTTCAGGTTCGGCTGTCGTCAGTGAGGTGCTTTTGCAGCCCCTGTTGTCGGCCATTTCGGAACCGTTGGCGAAACTGACTCCCATGAGGAGCCAACTAGGCCTTTGAATATTTCTGTTGCAGGACCTTCGGACAATGCTCCTTCGGATGAGTTTGGAGCCGCTGTGCAGGTACCGGCTTCCGAAGGGGTTTTCAGGCCTACTCAGATTCTAATAAAGGCAAAGCCAAAGACAAAGGCAAAGACTCCTTCCAAATCAAAGACTACAGCTCAGGCCTCTTCTGATCTGGCACCCAAGTCTCAGAAACGGTTACTTAAGATGGTGGAGGACTTACTATGATTAGGGGATCACATCCCCCTCCAGATAAAAGGCCAAGGCAGGAAGTGTATTATGACTCCTCTGATCAGGCTTCTGTTTCTTCAGTTTCTTCTTCTGACCAGGAATATTCTTTCCCTCCTTATGAGGATTCTGATGCTGAGGAATCCATTCCTTCAGCTTCTCCCCCTGAGGATTTCTCTTTTGGGGAAACTTTACATGAAATGAGGGAACATTTTCACTGGGAAGGACAGGAGTACTCGGAATCTAAGAAAAGACTTGGGGATTTTCTTCTTCCCCAACGTAGACCCCTGGCTATCCCTGCTATTTTGGATATTGTGGATGATGCTTTTTCGGAGGCTAACTTAACTCTGGACTCTCTTCCTCCAGCTCCTGTTAAGCCAGACAGATATTATAGGGTTCCTGATTCCCAACAGTTTTTATACAAGAATCCTACTGCTGATCCTGAAACCATTTCTCGGTCCTAAGGGGGTTAAGGCTGCTACTGCTAAAAACCCCATTCCCACTGAGAAGGATTCCAGATCTTTAGAAAGATGGGGCAAAAAAGTGTACACTTCTGCTACTTTATCTATTAGGGCTTTAAACTGTCCATTTAATATGCTGAAATACCAGCAATTTCTTCTGTCTGTTTTGAAACGAAAGCTAACTTCCATTTCTGCCTGTGCAGATAAGGAATGACATGACTTAATGCATGCCACTGAACAAGTTGGGAAGCATGGTTTACACTGTGGATTTGATGCCTTGGAGGCTTCTTGTAGGGCTGCTGCCTCTGGTACAGTCATTAGAAGGCATGCCTGGTTAAAGGAACAAAACTTGCCAGTTCAAGTAAAAGCTAAGTTATTGGATGCTCTTGTTGAGCATAATGTTTTGTTTGGACCTAAGGCTGAAGAGGTGATGAAGAAAATGGAGGACAAGGCAAAATCCATACAAACGGTTAAAGATTTCTTAAAAGTACAGCCACCCAGATTTAGTAGGAATTGGCCTACAAAAAATTGGTCCTTTCCCAATTCAGACAGGCCTCAGAGGGGGTAGATACAGATGCTCCCAAGGAAGGCCTCAAATGCAAGCCTCTTATAGACCAAGACAGTGGATTGCTTCCACCCCTAGGGGAGGAGAGGACAGGTCGCAAGCTCATAGAAAACAGGCTCAATGACTCCCTCTGTTGGGCTGCAGGAACTTCTTGCCTGGAAGCCGCACTCGGAGGAAAACTTTCTCTTTTTCACCTAAATTGGACTCCTGTAACCCAAGACAAGTGGGTTCTGGATTTGGTTTCAAGAGGTTACAAATTCCATTTTCATACCCTACCAAGACCAAGTGGATGGCCGGATCTTCCAAAACATCAATGTTTAGAGGCCTTAAACCAGGTGGAGGCTCTCTTGGCTATGAATGCCATAGAACTGGTTCCACTTTCAGAGATGGGACAAGGTTTTTACTCTAGGCTCTTTCTAGTCCCCAGAAAGCAAAATTCATGGAGACCCATTCTGGATCTGTCAATCTTGAACACTTTTCTCGAGATACCAAAATTCAAGATGCTTATTCTACAGCAGCTACTTCCAATGCTGACCAAAAATGCATGGATGGTAACTTTGGATTTAAAGGAGGCATATTTACACATTCCCATCAGGCAGGAATGCAGAAAATACCTCATGTTCAGGGCCGGATTGAGGCACTATCAATTCTCTGCGCTGCCCTTTGGATTGTCTACTGCGCCCAGGGTCTTCACCAAATGCCTGGCTCCAGTAGTAGCTTATTGCAGACTCAAGGGAATTCAAATTTACCCTTATCTGGGCGATTGTCTAATTCAGGCAGACGGCAAGGATGTCTTACTCCAGCATCTAGAATTTGTTCAGAACCTTCTCAAGTTCCTGGGATTCTCTGTAAACATAAAGTCAAATTTGACACCCTCACAACAGATAACTTTTCTGGTTGCTCTTCTAAACACCACAACCCAGATGGCATTTCTGACATCCGAAAAACAATTACAGCTGGCTTCAACTTTCAAAACCTTGGCAACTTTAACTACGCTTCTGCAAGGAAATTCCTGCAGGCTTTGGGTTACATGGCCTCCTGCATCCTTCTCATACCATATGCAAGACTACATATGAGGAAAATTCAGTGGTACCTAAAAAGTGTATGGTCTCAGCATTGCCACAGTTTAGACAATACAGATCACCGTCTTGCCTGGTCTCTAAAAGGAATTCCTTTGGTGGTCCAAGGCATGTGCTCTGAACATAGGAAAACCCTTCAGTCTGCCTCCAGCCACTCTGATACTAACCAAGGATGCTTCAGATTATGCATGGGGAGCCCATTTTCAGGGCAACTGTCTGCAGGGCCTTTGGACAAAGGATCAGAAGCTCCTGCATATCAATTTAAAGGAAATGTTAGCCGTACAGAACGCTCTATTGGCTTTCAGGAATCTTCTACAACCAGGACAGCTACTGATACGGACAGACAACACCACAGTTATGTGGTACATAAACAAGTAAGGGGATCTCATTCCTATCCCCTTTGCAGACTAGCCATGAATCTATGGAACACAGCTCTAGCTTGCAAACTGGACCTTCAAGCTCAGTTTCTACCAAGGAAGCAAAACTTCCTGGCAGACAGTCTGAGCAGAAACCTGTCGGATCCACACTAATGGATGCTGGACACCGAAATATTTAGGATGATTACAGCAGTCTGGGGATGTCCTCACATAGACCTCTTTGCATGCCACCTCAATCAACTGCAGATTTTTTACACCAGGGCTTTCCACGAACTAGCTTGGAAAGTGGATGCACTATCATTCAGTTGGAGAAACCTCTCTGGGTATGCCTTCCCGCCTCTACCTCTTCCACGGGAGTTATTAAAGATCAAACAGGACAAGCCCAAGATGATAATTTTGCTGGCCCCAAATTGGCCTCGACAATTTTGGTACCCAACTCTGAAAAACCTTTGTCTGGAGCCCCCTTGGGTATTACCACAGACTCCGAACCTTCTGTCCCAGCACCAGAGTCAGGTTCTGCGCTCCCATGCCAAAACTCTCAGCCTGGCGGCCTGGTTAATCCAGGGTCTTTGATTCATTCTCTCCTACCCAAGCAGGTTATGGATGTCATTTTAGAAGCCAGACGCCCTAGCACTAGAAAATCTTATGCAGGAAAATGGAAAAGATTTTGCTCCTGGATGCAGGCTCAGGATTCGGATCCTCTTATTCCTA
Source organism: Protopterus annectens (assembly GCF_019279795.1). Lineage (NCBI taxonomy): Eukaryota > Metazoa > Chordata > Ceratodontiformes > Protopteridae > Protopterus > Protopterus annectens. The sequence continues at coordinate 272,401,664 of NC_056729.1, read as the reverse complement.
ACATTCTTCTGATTTTACTTTACCTGACAGACCTCTTACATAAGGGTCTCTCTTTCTCTTCCATAAAGATCCATGCTTCTGCTATTTCTGCTCATTATAATACAGACCCTCCTATCTTTTCCCATCAGCTCATGAGACAGTTTCTCAGAGGAGCTAAGAACTTATGGCCCCCTAGATCTCCTCCCATTCCTGCTTGGGATCTCAACTATGTTTTGGAAAAACTCACCTTACCTCCTTTTGAGCCTGCTGCCCCTTCTGACATAAAGTTTTTATCTTGGTAGACAGCCATTCTGTTAGCTCTGACCTCTGCCAGGAGAGTTTCGGAGTTGCAAGCTCTCTTGGCTGTGGAACCTTATATTATTTTTCATCAAGACAGGGTGTCTCTAAGGACTAATCCTACTTTCATGCCTAAGGTGGTTTCCAAAGTGGCTTTAAATCAAACTATTCACTTGCCAACTTTTTTCCCCAGTCCTCAAAATAAGGGGGAAAGGATCTTGCATTCCTTGGATGTACACAGACAACTACGTTTTTACCTGGACAGAACCAAGGACATCAGGAAATCGGAGCAATTGTTTTTCTTATGCTTCAAGTTCCCAAGGTAAAGCCATTTCAAAACAGACCATTTCTAAATGGATTGCTCATGGAATCAGATTTTGTTATTCACACCATGGACAGCAAATCCAGGGAGTATAAGGACTCTCTCTACCAGAGCTGCTGCCACTTCAGCTGCCTTCCTCAGGGGAGTTCCTACCAAAGACATTTTGGAAGCTGCAACTTGGAGTGCAGTACTTTTTCCAAGCACTACAATCTACCTCTCTACTCTTAAGTCTAGGGCAGGTTTTGCTTCTGCTGTCTTGCAGGGCCTTTTAGCTGCCCCCTCTTCTTTATGACCACCTCCCTTTTATTCTGCTTTGGGATTCAACCCTACAGTCATGACTGCAACAGTGAAACACGATGAACATAGTACAGTTGTGTACACTTACCATAAATGTAGATGTTAGAGTGTCTTCACTGTTGCAGTCTGGGTTTCCCTCCCTCCTGTCCCCTCTTATTTTTTCTTTTGTGTGGTTCCCTTCTTCACCCTTCTTTTGAGGTGTATTTGCAAAGGGTATGGGATCTTACTCAGTTTGGAGCACCTGACATCTGGGGCAAGAAAAACTGGAGAACATGGCGTCGGCTGTCAGCTTTGTACTCCTGGCGCTCTGACGTCAGGGAGCATGTCTGAACAGCCGACGCCGGACCCAGACTTTGGGATTCTGGCAGACCGAGGACTGCCTGCCGACAGGGGAGAACCCTAGTCATGACTGCAACAGTGAAGACACTCTAACATCTACATTTATGGTAAGTGTACACAACTGTACTTTATCCCTCAATCCAGGGCTTCCATTTCATCCTCCTGTCCCCTCTTAGGAACTCTTCACAGATGCTTCGAATGAGGGATGGGAGGTATCCTTCGGTCTTCAAAGTGCAGGGCCTTTGGTCTCTTCATCAAAAGGACCATGTCAATGTCATTGATGAGAGCTGTTCTTGCTCTTCAGGCCTTTTTCTCTCCCCCTTCCAGGGCTGCTCAGGACTTTCACAGACAACACTACAGTGCTGTGGTATGTTAAGAAGCAAGGGGTGGGGGGGCAAGGTGTTCTATACAGACTAGCTGTTTAGTTTTGAGATCTAGCTATTCAGTATCAGGCTACCCTTCAAGCAATTTTTATTCATTTAGCTCAAAATGTAGTGGTAGACTCGCTGAGCAGATCCACAACACAATCCCAAGAGTGGATGCTTCACGGGGATGTTTCTGGACATTGTACAGCAGTGGAGTGTACTCCTCAAGGAAATCTGTTTGTCTCCCTTCTGAACAGACAACTTCTATTTTGCTGCAGAGATTCGTGCCCTCTGGCTTGGAAGGTGGACGCCCTAACATTTTCTTGGAAGGAGGTGTTTCTTTATGCCTTCCCTCCCCTTCTCATTCCAAAAGTCCTGTTAAAGATATAGCAGGATGGTCTCAGTCTTGCTGGTGACCCATTTTGGCCCAGACCACATTGGTTCCCTCTTCTGCATCTAGCCAAGAACAATAATCACAAATTACTTCACAGGGTGGCCTACTTGCACAAGACGAGGCCTCTCATCCATCTCTACCTGTGCACTCCTTAACTGACATTGTGGGTGATGAGGTTTTGATTCCCTATTGACACCTTTTTTTCTGAGGACGTGCTTAGAGTCCTGCAGGGTACAGTAGCTGCTGGGGTAGCGGACAATGTTTCCTCCCAGTTTGCCACCCTAAATTCAGTGGTCAACTCGTCCATGAGGCTCATATCTTATGCAGCCAATGGAGCGAGCAGGTGAGCGCGTTTCAGAATTGTCCTTAAGAGACATTCCTGCATGCGCCTTCAAGTCATCCTTTCTCAACACCCATTTGATGGCTCGTCCTTGTTCGGGCCTAAAGTAAAGGAAATACTTACCCGATGTGAACAAGGAAAGACTCTCTCTGCCGCAGGAGTCTGTTTTTCCGCACCTTCTAGACCCTATCTCAAGGGTCAGAAGGGAGGGAAAATATGGTTCCAAAAATCCCAGTGGGCCTTTCAGGACACACAAGGTGAACCTTCCTCCAGGGGCAGAGGAGGAGGTAATAATGGAAGACGTCGTCCACGCGGTAGAGGGGGGATCCACAGAACCAGGGTGATGTAGTTCTTACATCGGTAAACCCTTTCAAAGCTCCTGAAAGGAGGCCTGTCTGTCCGTCTCTGGAGGCAGTCAGGGGTCATCTTTCTTTGTATCCACAAGCTTGGCTATGCATAACAGACAAATGGGTGCAAAACATTATATCCAGAGGTAACTCGATCCCCTTTTCAGTGCCACCTTTTCAAACACCGAAAAATCCCGGACGTTCCACCCAGTCACAGAGATCAAGCAACTATAGAAATTCAAAAGTTGCTAGAAAAAGCCATCCAATCACTTCCTGCAGACCAGATAGGGTCCGGAACTTACTCAAGATTCTTTTTAGTTCCAAAGAAAATGGGTGACTGGAGACCCATGTTGGATCCCAGCAGACTAAACAAGTCCGTAAAGAAGACTAAGATGATGTTCGTGTTTCACTGTTGCAGTCATTACACTTGGGTTATCCTGCTGGCAGGTTACCCTCAGTCAGCCTGAATTTCAAAGTCTACCCCTGGCGCACTGACATCAGGGAAGAGGCGACAGCAACCGACGCCGGACCTAGACTTTGGAATTCAGGCCAACTGAGGGTAGCCTGCCAGCAGGATAACCCAAGTGTAATGACTGCAACAGTGAATACACTCTTAACATCTACATTTATGGTAAGTGTACACAACTCTACTTTCCAGATGGTCACGTTGCAATCAATACTTTCTTTTTAGGGAAAGACAACTGGATGTGTTCGATGAACCTCCAGGATGTGTACTACCATAACAAAATGGACAGGCCATCCAGGAGGTACCTGCAGTTTTGGCTGGGAGCCAGTCATTACCAGTTCAGAACTCTGCCCTTTGGTCTCGCTACAGCCTCCCCGAGTGCTCACCAATTGCATGGCAGTAGTCACGGCTCACCTGAGGTGTCGAGGGTTTCCATATCTAGATGACTGGCTCTTAACCACCACCAACAAGCACCTACTTATTCAAGCGAACGACACTACCTTGGAACTATGTGCTCAACTTGGCATTTCAGTGATTTACGAAAAATCTGCCTTATTGCCATCACAACATATCAACTTTATAGGCACAGAAATAGACCAAACCAACATGATGTTTAGGTTGCCTCCAGAAAGGGTCCAAACTCTTGGTCTCCAGATCCGGGACCTCCTTTTCAAGCCCAAAGTACAAGCAAGGACAGTCCTAAAAGTATTGGGCACTATGGCAGCAGCAATAATGATTCCCCTAGTGAGATTACACATGGGAATCCTCCAATGGATGCTGTTTATTCAATGGTCCATGCAAGAGCTACCCATGTCTCATTTGATAACTCTGACTGAAACCTGCAAGAAAGATCTTTGTTGGTGGCTTCATTCAGATCAAGTAACGATGGGCCGACCCATAGTTCCCCATGTTCAGTTAGCTACAGTGACAACGGCTGCTTCCCAGATAAGGGGGGTGGCCATTATCAGGGAAGAACAGCCCGTGGCACTTGGCAGGACCAGGAGAGTCATTTGCACTTAAATGTACTAGAGATGAGAACAGTGCTCATGGCGTTGCAAGCACTCCAGGATTCTCTTCCGATTGGTACAATTGCATTACAAACCGGCATTATGTCAGTAGTGTGGTACATAAACAAGGAGGAACCATATCTTACCCACTCTGTCGAGAAGCCCTGAGAGTATGGCAGTGGGCGATGTACTCTCAGTGTTTTCTGATAGCAATGCACATCACGGGGAAATACAACGTGATGGTGGACAAACTAAGAAGAGCCATTCTGATGCCACACGAGTGGTCCCTGAAGAAAGAAGTAGCGAAAAGGATATTTTGCAGATTTCAGCCTTGCTGCGATCTGTTCGCCACAGCCACAAATGCCAAATGCTGCAGCTACTTTGCCCTGATACCCCCTCCGGGGGAGTGCCAGAGAGATGTACTTGTACACGATTGGCCCCAGGACTCCTTTACGCATTTCCACCCTCTCCTTTAATACCCAAAGTTCTCCAGAAAGCCAGCAGTCTGGGAAGGACCCTAAGTATGGTTCCCCTTCCTGAAGTCTCATCTTCTGGAAGAACCATGGATTCTGGACCCAGTGCCAGACCTGCTGACACACCTGTTGGGGAACTTCCATCCATCTCTTCACTCTCTAACATTGACAGCATGGCTGCTCCAATTCCCAATATAGCCAGGGTACACAACTTTACTCCAGAGGTTCGCCATACTAATTTTTTCTTATAAGGTTTCTACGAGGAAACTGTACCACAGCAAATGGAAAATTTTCTTAATCTGGGCTTCACAGAGCCTCATTGACCCCTATTTAGCACCCTTAGCTTTCATTTTAGAATGCCTAGCTAAGCTTTTTAATGAGGGAGCTGCTGCAGCAACGATATGGGTCCAGCTGGCAGCAATATCCAATTTTCATATTGAGAACAAAGGTGTGAGCATCATGTCTCCATAAACTCTCTTAAAGCTTTCCTAAGAGTAACTTATTTGCTAAGACTACCAGTATGACCACCTTTGCCACAGTGGAATCTTAATTTTGTTCTTTCTCACATAATCCTACCGCCCTTTGAACCAGCATCATCTAGCGGCTTGAAATTTCTGTCTTGAAAACGCTTTTTCTTGTAGCAATCACATCAGCAAGAAGAGTGTCAGACTTACAAGCTTTAACAATCAAACCTCCCTACATGGTGTTTCATAATGAGTGTCATTATGTACAAACGCTTCCTTTCTACCCAAGGTATGCCTGGAGTTCAATCTAAATCAGTCAGTAGACCTACCAGTATTCTTCCCCAAGTATGGCAATAAGGCAGAATACGTGCTTCACTAACTTGATTTTCACAGACCGTTACATTTCTACTTGCATAGAGCAAAAACGCACAGGAAATCCGACCAACTTTTTCTCTCTTTCTTAAAACAAAAAAGGTTAAGCAGTAAGACAACTTTATCCAGATGGTTGTCAGTTTGTATTTCATTTATCTAATCAGTCAGCAGACAAACAGTTGCCAAATAAAGCAAGGATGCACTCCACCAGATCCATCTCAACTTCTCGTGCCTTTAAAGCAAGATTGCCATTGCATACCATTTGTGCAGCAGCAACATGGGCAAGATCTCACACCTCCTATCACTCATTACAAAGTAGACTTGGCCTCCAGGGACAGACCCTCCTTTGGGTCCACTGTACTGAAGATTATTCTCATGTGAACCACTCGGGAAAGATGGTGCTAGGGAATGTTGTCCAATCAGTATAGAATGAAGGCGAGAAAAGACAACTTCACATAAAGAAGTTATGTACTCTCCATAACATTCCATTTGAGTTGTCCATCTCTTCATTCTTACATCCCACCCTCCAACCCCTGTCCCCTTATCTCCTGTAGGATCAAGGAAGTCTTAGTGTTCAGTGATATACTTTGGTCCTTGTCCAGGTTTGTAGATTTGATATACATGTACATCTGTATACAGTTAGAGAAGAATATAAATTCATCAACCAACAAGATCTGAGGAAAGCACTGCAGCATCATTGGATAGGGATGGTGCCATGAGCTAATTTCAGATCTCGAGCTTTAGTAAGTGGCAGGTTCATAACTGATCCTCAGTTCCGACTCTATCTGTATAGAATGAAGGTGAGATGGACAACACTCATGAAACGTTATGGTGAGTACATAACTTATTTTTTTAGTTAGGGGACTGTTTTACTCTCTTAGCCTGATTAAGTTAGAGGGCTTTCCTTACCCATGTTTTTTGTGTCTCCTGGGCATAGCCTGTTTAGGTTAGAGGCCTGTGTCTCCTTCTTTCTCTCTCTCGCATATATAATTTGACCCTTTTTAGTTTATAGGGTCTAGTTAAAAAAAAAAAAAAAAAAAAAAAATGTATTTTGTTCTGGCTCATTACTTTCTTGTTTTTCCTGTAAAAGATGTCGAGTAAGGATTCAAAACTTTTAGGCTTCAAAAATGTGAAGTCTGTGGTAAAAAAATGCCCTTAAGTGATGCACTGTGTGTCTATTGTCTTGGAGCTGTCCAATTGCTCCGTTTGTCATGCTTTCAATCAGAGTGCTCCTGGAGAGGAAAAACAAATTGATATTAAAAGGATTATTGAAAACCCCTTTCTCAGACTTTAGAAGAAGATCTAGGTTTATCTAAAAAGGACAAGTCTCCAGCAGCTAAATCTGACAGGTCCAGGAAGAGATCCTCCTCTTCTGCCTTAATGGAGCCATCTAAAAATTTGGCAAAAATATTCTCTTCAGATCCGAAGCTGATCAGATATGAGAAATCTACATCTGTTCTGACACCATCTACCTCGGTGCTGATTGAATTAAAATTATGGAGCCGGTTTCCTACCTTGGAGCTGTTCTCCCCTACTCTCAGATCACCCATACTACAGAGCTCTGGTTTTCCAGGAGTCTTTCTGTTGATATGGATTGGGTGGTACAGAGGCTGCTGAGGACACCAGTGCTGGCTAAATTATTGTTGGATCCAACCCCCACGGCTTCAGATCCTACCACATCCACCACTTCTGCTCAGATTCTTCTACCAATCCAGCCTCTGGCTTTGGAGTCAGAAGATAAGGAGGTGATTGTAGTGGCACCCTCGGATACGAGACCTGTTCTGGGATCTACGGATCTGTCCATGGTCCCGACTTCCTCTTTTCCATCAGAACTCGGAGTTTAGGAGCTGACAGTCTCCAGTTGGGTCTGGGGAGGCAAGTCGGGTCAGACAGTTGTCTGATCCGACTATGCCTCTTGAGGCACCTGCATGGTTGAGCTCTGCTTCTAACTTTGCCTCGGGCCTGTTGTCTTTGGTTCTGAGAGGTCTGTTGGTTTCTTTGGATCCAGGGATTTCCTCAGACCAGGGACATGTGGCTTTTGAGGATATGAGGAGAGTGCTGTCTCCATAGACAGCTTCACTGTCATCTTTTGATGTTCTTCACCCAAAGGCCTAGGTGTCCATCTCTATACCTCTGCATCCACAGGGACGCAGAAATCCTAGGCCTTAGGATGCCCCACATGGTACCCCCCCACTCTTCCGAAACCTTCCCAGAGTACCACTCTGAGGAGTTACCTCGGAAGAGGCTATGCAAGAGGACGTGCCTAGACTCCCGAGAGGAGTCCATCACTTCAGATATGGACCTCGATGAAGCTGAAGGGTCCCCGCTGTCGTCTCCTGATGTCTCCTTTGGAGACATCCTAGAAATGTTAAAATAGGAGGCTGGAAGACCACCAACCCTTCTGCTGAGGAGTCTGTTTACCTGAAGGCTTTCAGATCTCGCCCTTCCACCTCTTCGAAGTATCCGCCTTTCGATGAACTTAAGGACTTAAGTTTCTCGAAAGGCATGGGAGTCCTCCGACTCAGTGGAGCTTGTTCCTAGGAGGCCAAATGTATTGTATCCCCTTCAGACAAGGTTTTTCTTACCAAGGGCATCCCAGTAGATGCTATGATTGGAGGCAGCCACCAAAAAGGAAGTCTCCGAGACGTCTTCTGCTGTCCTTCTCCCGAACATGGACGATGGACAGATATGGAAAGCACATTTTTCTTCATTGACTTTTCCTCTCAAATCGCTGAGCTATCTTACCCATTTTACAAGGTTGCAGAGAGACCTCCTAAAAGAGCTGGGAGTTGCTGTCAAAGGTTCAGTAGCTGAAGGGGTTGCAGATAAAGTATCCTCTCAGCTCTCTACCTTAAATTCAGTTGTTTACACCTGCATGAGACTCCTGTCTTATACAGCAGATGAAGCGAGTAGAGCAGTGGGTTCTGGAATTTCCTTAAGGAGACATTTTAGGATGTGTTTGTGTGACATTGTGGAACCCTTTAAATCTTAATTTGTGAATGCCCCGTTCAATGGCTCGTCCCTGTTCAGGTCCAAAGACAAGGACACACTCACCAGGTATGAGCAGGAAGGAAAGACTCTCTGCTGTAGGAGTTAGTTTTTCCATGCCTACTAGACCTCATCCCAAAGGTAAAAAAGGAAGTGGTAAAATAGAGTTCTGAAAATCCCAGAGATCTTTTCCGGACACACATGGTGAAGCTTCTCCCAGAGGCAGAGGGGGGAACAGTAATGGAAGACACCAACCACACGGCAGAGGGATCCACAGAATCAGGACGACAGATTCTTTCTTTGGTAAGCCCTTTCAACGCTTCTGAAGGGAGGCCTGTCTGTCCAACTCTGGTGGCAGTCGGAGGTTGCTTATCTTTGTACCCGGAGGTGTGGGAAATAACCCAAGACAAATGGGTACAATGCATCATATCCAGAGGTTACATCATATCCTTTTCCCTTCCCATTCCAAAGATAAAGAAGGTTCTGGACATTCCACCCAGTAAAAAGGAACAAGCAACCTTAGAAATTCAAAAGTTGCGAGACAGAAGAGTCATCCAAACAGTCCTTGCAGCCCAAATAGGTTCTGGAAATTACTTGAGGTTCATTTTAGTTCCAAAGAAAACAGGGGACTGGAGACCAGTTCTGGATCTCAGCATTCTAAACAAATCAATAAAGACAGGTTCCCGATGGTGACACTGCAGTCAATATTCATATTCCTGGGAAAAGAGACAATTGGATGTACTCTGTAGATCTCCAGGATGTGTACTACCACATAAAAATGGACAGGCAATCCAGGAGATATCTGCTCTTTCGTCTGGGATCCAGTCATTACTAGTTTTGAGCTCTGCCCTTTGGTCTCACTACAGCCCCAGAGTGTTCACCAAATGTATGGCAGAAGTCGCGGCTGGCTTGAGACGTCTAGGATTCTGGGCGTTTCCATACTTAAACGATTGGCTTCTAACAGTCATGACCAGGCATCTACTAATGCAAGCAAGATACACAACCTTACAACTTTGCTCTCACCTAGGCATGACAATAAATTATGAAAAATCTGCTGTGCTGCCTTCTTGGAATGTGGTTTTCATAGGAACAGATTTAGACTCGACAAACATAACAGCCGGACTCCCCCCAGAAAGAGTTCAAGATGTCCTTCAAGGATGCATCTGCAGTCATAACATATGGGTTGTCCTGCCTCGGGCAGCCCTTCGGTCGGCCGGATTCCAAAGTCTGGGTCTGGCCTCTGCTGATGTCACACTCCACCTGACGTCATAGCTCCTGGGGTATAAAGGCATCAGCCAACGCCATTTTCCTCGGTCTTTCTTGCCGCGCGGTGCCCGAAGCAGAAGCTGTTCGCAAGTGCCGGTCGGTCAGATCCAGAGATTTCAGCTACCGAAGACTTCTAAAAAAGCTAAGTACCCCGTTGGGGACTCTCTCTTGCCTCCGCCGATGTCAGACAAAGTAAATAATTGTTTAACTTGTGGGAAACAAATACCTCATAAGGATTTCCATTCTTACTGCCTTCCTTGCTTAGGCCCAGACCACGACGTATCAGCTTGTTTAGCCTGTGCTTCCTTCAACCGACGGACACTTAGACGTTGGTCGGAGTTTGCTGAAGAGTTTTTTGGTCCCGCTTTTGTATATAAAATGCCGTCTGAGACTCCGACTACACATTTAGCCAAAAAACACAAGGAAAAGGACCGACACTCGCGGCCCGCGGTTTTGGCTGAAACCACGGTTAGGCCTACCGCGAGTGTCTCGGTTTCGGCTGAAACAGAGTCCTCGGTTCTTCCTTCGGCCGAAAGCATGCCTCCGACTACCGAGGCCTCACAGGCGCCGGCTGAGTCGGCTACAGAAATTCATACCGAAGAAGCAGGCACACAGGAATTGTCCGATACCATTCCGTTGGACATCTCTACTCCTGCACGTGGGGCAGCTAGACCCCCTGCTTCTATGTCTATTAAGGCCTTCTCCATGGCTAAGGCAGCTAAACTTTCCAAGGCCTTACCTACTAAAGCTCCCTCTCACAGGCCTTCCTCCAGTTCTCAGATTCTTAGCCTTGCTGAGGACCTTATTTCTCTGATCAGGGGATCCCAACCTCACCCAGACAGGGCCTCACAACCTCCTCCTGAAAAAAGGCCTTGGACTGAACCCCCTGAACCTCTCTCCTCTGACTATTCCTCGGATGGATCAGAGTTATCAGACCATCAGGAAGGACCATACTCATCTTATGAGGATTCAGATGCAGAAGACTCCATTCCTTCTGCCTCCCCCCCCAGAAGAATTTTCATTTGGGGAAACTCTACACTCAATGAGGGAACACTTCCAGTGGCAGGGTCAGGATTTTTCTGATTCAAGGAAAAGGCTAAGGACTTTTTTACACTTACCACAGCATAGGCCTTTAGCCATACCTCCTGTACTATCAGTTGTTGATGATGCATACAACAATGCCAGTTCTGCCCCTGATTCTCTTCCCCCGGCCCCTGCCAAACCTGACAGATACTACAGGGTCCCGGATTCTCATTTCCACTTGTATAAGGCCCACGCTGCAGACCCAGAAACCATTTCTCAGGGCCCTAAGGGTGTTGCAGCTGCCTCTGCCAAAAACCCCCTACCCTCTGAAAGAGAATCAAGAGCATTAGAGAGATGGGGTAAAAAGGTTTATACATCTGCTACTCTTTCTGCCAGGGCTTTAAACTGTCAATTTCACATGATACAGTACCAGGAATTTTTTGTTAGATCAGCTGAGTAAAAAGCTTTCCTCTCCTGAACCTTTAGACCGTAAGTCACTTCAGGATTTGGTACACAACTCACAGCAGGTCAGTAATCATTTCTTAAAATGTGGCTATGATGCACTGGAGGCTTCATTTAGATCAGCTATGACTGGAGCAGTGATTCGAAGGCATGCCTGGCTAAAAGAGCAATCCTTGCCAGACCATGTTAAGTCAAAACTCCTAGATGCCCCTATGGAGAAACAAAGTTTATTTGGCTCCCCTGCACAGCAGGTTCTCAAGAAAGTGGAATAAAAAGCAGAATCTGTGCAAACAGTCAAGGATTTCCTACAGGTCCAACCTCCGAGGTTCAGCAGAAATTGGCCTTCAAAGAATTGGTCCTTTCCAGACACCTCCAGAGCACAGAGAGGCAGAGGTCAATCAAGGGGTGCCTACAGGGGCCGTCAGTGGCAACCTGACAACCAGAGGAGTGCCGCCACAGCTATGACTGCAACCACTTCCACAGGACAGACACAATGACTTGGCTCTGATTCCGCCTACCCGGGCACAACTGGAAGCACCCTTGGGTGGAAAGTTAGCTTTATTTTCAAAAAACTGGCATTGCATTACAGGAGACAAATGGACTTTGCAAACAATAGACAAAGGCTACAGGTTTCATTTCCACACTTTACCAAAAAAGAGAGGAATGCCAAACCTTCCATCAAGCCAGAAGTCAGAGGCTCTAAAACAAATCACCAACTTACTAAGGATGAGAGCAATAGAAAAGGTACCACCTATGGAACAAGGCCAAGGATTTTACTCCAGACTATTCCTTGTACCAAGAAAAGAAACTCAATGGAGGCCTATTCTCGACTTGTCCGCACTGAACACATATCTTATTGTACCAAAATTCAAGATGCTGACCCTACAGCAACTTCTTCCCATGTTGGGCAAGGAGTCTTGGCTGGTGACTCTAGATCTCAAGGAGGCATACCTGCACGTCCCCATACGACCAGATTGCAGAAGACACCTCAGATTTCTTGCAGGATCAGAGCATTATCAATTCTCAGCATTGCCCTTTGGCTTATCTACTGCGCCCAGAGTATTCACGAAATGCCTGGCATCAGTAATTGCACATTGCAGGCTTCAGGGAATTCAAATCTACCCATACCTGGACGACTGCCTAATACAAGCGGACAACAAGACAAAAATAATAAAGGATTTACCTATGTCATACAACTGCTGCAAGCCTTGGGATACACAGTCAACATACAGAAGTCAAGACTAGTGCCATCCCAAAGGATAACATTTTTGGGTGCAGAACTGGACACAATAACTCAGATGGCTTTTCTCACAGAAGAAAAACAAAAACAACTCCCAGTTTCCTTGCAGTAAGCTGAGTTTGTCTTGTCAATGCCATGAAGTAAAGTCCTGCAGGCCCTGCGCCACATGGCATCCTGCATAATCTTGATCCCACATGCCAGACTGCATATGAGAAAGTTACAATGGTACCTAAGGAATGTATGGTCTCAACACAGACACAGTCTAGAAACCATGATGGGGTCCACCAGACTGGACGTTTGCCCTTTGTGGAAAGAGTCTTGGTTTTATTTGGGATTGCCTGATCCATGCAGTCCTGGAGGTGTTCATAGAAGGCATTTGTAAGGGCTTCCGCAGCTTGGGTTGTGGTTTCCTCTGACTCAGGGGCCTTGAAGGATACCACACCAGTCTTGAGTAGTGTGAAGTTTGCTTTAGAGAAGTTCTTCACTATGGTCTTTTTTGTTTGGGGTGGGGGCGGGATGTGGATTTCCAGTGAGATTAGTTTATGATCAGATCTCACCAATGAGGGATATACTTCGTGTGGAGCATTTTGTCCCCATGTTTGTGACAATGAGATCTATTATATTTTCTCCTCTCGTGGGAACAGTAACTAGCTGTTCCATGGCATTTGAATTTATGAACTCCAGGAACCGTTGGGCTAGAAAGTTAGGGCTTGAGTAATGTTCCCAGTCTATATTCGGTAGTTGAAGTCTCCCAATATGATGGTGTTTGGAGATACATTTATACCCTCCAGTGTCTTCAGGAAGGCTGTGTGGGGTTCCTGAGTTTGAGAGGGTGGCCTGTAGCATGCTACAATTTGTAGAGCAGTTTTGCCTATGGTTAGTTGCACCTGGATGGTTTCAAGCTTCATGCGTTGCCACCAACCTGGAGGTGTGAGTATCCTTTATGAATATGGATACACCCCTCCTTTTGTGGAGTGGTCCGGGTTTTGGGGCCGAACGCATGATATGAGGTAAAACCTAATAGTGCCGGGTGCTCTCAGGAGCCTTGAACCAGGTTTCAGTTACAGCACAGACATCGATGTTCTCCATACTGAGAAGGGCCTCGAGTGCGTGCATTTTGAGATTTAGACTTCTGGCATTGAGCAGCATTACCCTCAATTTCTTCCCATTTTTGTTTTCTAGGGTGGTAGGTTTAGAATTTGAGCCTTGCCTAAAAAGGCACTATGGGGTGGCAAGAGCCTTAGCCAATATCCGGAATCCCAGGGTGACAGGTGCAAGCCGTCCCTCATGGAAGCAGCGTGGCTTGTCAAGCATGTCATCCCAGGCAGACAGACACTGGATCCCCTTTGAATGACACCAGACATTAAGCCAATTGTTAAAGCTGATCATCTTGTCTCTATATTGTGGCATCATTCTTGGTGAAGGAAGGATACTGCTCAGGGTTAGGGTCATACCTGCCTGGGCTACATAATCAGAGAGCTCCTCTATGTCTCTTTTCATGTAGTCCAGGGAGGTACGTCTCAGGTCGTTCACACCAGCATGGACAATGACTGTGTCATATTTGTACTTGCCGTGGAGTGACCCGAGTGCTTGTGTTATGTGGCGGATTCTAGCGCCCGATAGGCAGCTTACTGTGACCCTCTCCTTGTTCAGCCTGGTGAGTGGGACGTCAGTGTGTCTGACTATGGAGTCACCTATGACAAGTATGTTTGGTGTTGTATTTGGCCTTAAGGGCTGTGACTGCTTTGCACACTGCTTTTGTGGTTTATGTGTTGCTTGTGGGGTGTCTTGAGGTAGCAGTTGTTTGGGTGTCTGCTTTGGAGGCCTCTGCTGTTTAGGTAAATTTTACTCAGAGCCTCCGAGTATGTCTTTGTGTGTTTATGTGTTTGATTCAGTGGAGTGGTAGCATTATGTGAGGCTGGTTTTGTGGTGTGTGTAGTTGCCTTCTCCTCCTGTCTGGTCTTGCCAGTCCTGAGTTGAGAGAGCTCAGCCTCCAGTTTGGCTAAATAGCTGCATCTCTCGCAAGTATTTGTGTTATGTGGGAGGAGGAGAGGGTTGTCTGTGTACATGAGGCAGTTATAACATTGCCTCAAGATTCCCAGATTCACCAGCTGGACCGGAGAGGAGATTGACAAGTGACCTTTGGACATGCTAGAATAATATTGGGAAATCCTTAATTGAAAACAAGGGCCAGTGGGGAGTGAGGGTGTAGTGCTTTTAATTTTTAGTGCTGACTTATATAATTGCTTTAGTGAGCAAGTGCCAGGTAGCTTGAGTGCAATGTGTTACAATTAACTAAATGCAAAAACGACAAACAGTAACTTTCTTTCAAGTGAAACAAGGAAATAAGTACAGTAAGCAATGCAGATATCACTAGTGATCCACAGAAGCTGAGAAGTTGCGTATTAGGTGGAATTAGCTTCCAGGGAAATAACAAGCAAACAAACAACAAGCATATAAACAAAGCTAGATTCAGTAGGCCTGGATCTAGTCTATGCTAGAGCAAACAAGGTGAACCAATTTCAGTAAGATACAGTTCAAATATTCAGGCACTATAAACCTTTAACCAGAAAATTCCCAGCTCAGAAGGGCAGAGTCCAGCCTCTTCTCCCACAAGAGTGCAGACCACGAACCTTCTTAATGTAAAATAACTGGCCTGAAGTCCAAGTGCCTAAACCAGAACTAATACACTTGGACACTGGGCTCTCAATCAGCAGTTCCCAACTTAGAAGGATGAAAGCTACCTGTCCTGCCACCACAGTGCTTGCCACAAACCTTCCTAATGTAAAACAACTGGTCTGAAGCCCAAGTGCTTAATCCAAAAGACTTGAATGATAGCTACACTTTAATCAAGTTACAACCAAGCAGTAATAAATACCATTGAATACTTTAGAGAATGTCTGGATTAGTGCTCAAGTTACACAAACAAAGCTAGATCCAGCAGGCCCGAATCCAGTCTATGCCACAGCAAACAAGGCGCACCAACTTCAGTAAGAAACAGTTCAGAAATGCATGCACTATAAGCCTTTAACCAGAAATTCCCAGCTCAGAAGGGCAGAGTCCAGCCTCTCCTCCCACAAGAGTGCAGACCACGAACCCTCTTAATGTAAAATAACTGGCTTGAAAGCCCAAGTACTTAAACCAGAATTAATACACTTTTAGAATAACAGACACTGAGCCCTCAATCAGCAGTTCTCAACCTAGAAGGATGTAAGCTACCTGTTCTGCCACAACAGTGCAGACCACAAACCCTCTCAGTGCAAAGCAACTAACTGGTCCGAAGCCCAAGTGTTTAAACCAAAAGGCTTAGAATGAGTTACACCAAGCAGTAATAAATACAATTGAGTATTTTAAGATGATGCAAAAGTAAAAAGAAGTAGGTAAAAACACAAGTACAGTAAAAGCAGATGAAATTTTTTTTTTTTTTTTTTTTTTTTTCTGAACAAGTGCTGAGATCAAAGAAACAGATTAGAGTGCTGAAACTAGAAAACTGGCTAGTTACAAGAAAAAAAAAACAAGCTAGAAGGCTTCCCTCAAACACAGAAGGGCTTGGGGGCTCAGAAGCCTACAACTAGTCTGTACCACTTAACAAGAAAGGCAGGAGATAAGCTTATTTTTTTTTTTTCTATTTCCCAGATGCTCTCTTTGTACACAGTAGGAGTGCCTGAAATCAGAATATGATCTCACTGCACTCAGTTGAGTGAGCAAATGAGATGGGCCCAGAGGCAGGCTGAGGGGCGGGCAGTTTCAATGCCACTAAGATTAACACCAAAACAAAGACAGGGCGGGTGGGTGGGAATAAACTGAAGAGCAGAATAACCAGTTAAAAATTCCTTCAACACTCCTTCATACACAGTTTAAATCAATTTAAATACTGTATTTTTTAAAATAAAAAGTGCAGAAATAGGTACTTAAATTCTCTTATACGTCCAGTTGAATATAACCAAGTTCTTAGCTTGCCAAGCTGAAGTTTTAAAGCAGGAATTATTTCACATGCACCAGTTTAAATATGCAAGGACAGGAAATCAAAGCATGTGGCTACCCCACACCTGTAATTACTAGCAAATAACAAAATTCAGCCAACACTAGCTTTTAGTTCAAGTTACTGAAGAGCAGAATAACCAGTTAAAAATTCCTTCAACACTCCTTCATACACAGTTTAAATCAATTTAAATACTGTATTTTTTAAAATAAAAAGTGCAGAAATAGGTACTTAAATTCTCTTATACGTCCAGTTGAATATAACCAAGTTCTTAGCTTGCCAAGCTGAAGTTTTAAAGCAAACTTTACAATAAGAGGAGAAAGCTATTACATGATAGAACAAAATCCATAAAAGGGAAGTCACCCCTGATCATTATTAGTAAAAAAATACGAGCACTCATAAAATCAACTAAGGCCAATTTTGAGAGAAAAATTGCTATGGATTCAAAGGACAATCATAAGGCCTTTTTCAGCTATGTTAGGAACCTGGGTGGAAACTCACAGATATGCTCAGAATTAGTCCAAAATGATACAAAAATCACTGAACCCACAGACATTGCCAACATACTGGCAGACAGGTTCAGTGCAAACTTCACCCCCTCTCCCCTAAAGGAGAGATAACTATCCCAGCCGAGTGTAGCCTCCCGGACATCTCAAATGCGCAGGTGAAAGCTGCTCTCTCTAAAGCTAAAAACACAGCATCAATGGGACCGGATGGTGTCCCCGGCTGTGTGCTACACGAGCTAAATGAGGAATTAAACCCGCACATAAGGCAGCTGTTTAATCTCAGCCTTACCACAGGATACGTGCCC
Organism: Protopterus annectens; assembly: GCF_019279795.1. NCBI lineage: Eukaryota > Metazoa > Chordata > Ceratodontiformes > Protopteridae > Protopterus > Protopterus annectens. The sequence goes on along the minus strand of NC_056729.1, from coordinate 272,384,430 downwards.
AAGGAGTGGCGTCACGGCAACTGTGGTCCCACTCCACAAAGGTGGCGCCTCACGGACCCTGGTAATTACCGCCCCATAAGCTTAACAAGTCTAGTCTGCAAAGCTATGGAGAGGATCATAATGGAGCTCATAAACAAAGATATAGGGACTTGCAGACATTGGACCCGACCCAGTTTGGCTTTGTCAAGGGAAGATCATGCCTTTTGAACTTGGTCGACTTCTTGAAATAGTCACCAAGGCCATTGATGAGGAAAGGCAGTCCATACAGCCTACCTTGACCTTGCAAAGGCTTCGACACAATACCCCACTGGTATTGTAGAAAAACTTACCAGCTTAAATGTAAACCCATATGTCACAAGATGGGTTGCAAACTGGCTTAAGGACAGAACCCACAGGGTTAGAGTTGCTGGCGCTGTGTCAGACTCCAAGCCGGTCACAAGTGGTGTCCCACAGGGCTCGGTCCTTGGCCCCTATTGTTTGGCATCTACTTCTCAGAAGTACAGGCCAACATGGGAGGACTTTGGCTGACAAAGTTTGCAGATGACTGCAAACTGCCATAGTGGAAAGTGCATCGGACACGGATATCCTTCAGAAGGGACTCACGGAAACAGATAGCTGGTGCCAGAGCCATGGCCTGAAGTTAAACGCCAAAAATGTATAGTCATACCTTCGGGAAAAACAAGGTAACCCCAAGCTACCATATAGGTGGCAATCCACTAAGCACAGAAGAGGTTATCAGGGACCTGGGGACCCAGGTTGACAGTGGCCTTTCTTTTGACACTCACATTGCTAAAGTGGTTAGAAAGACCTTCTACATTGCCCACCTGATCATGAAGGGATTCACATCCAGATCTAGTGAGGTCATTGTTCCCTGTACTCTTCACTTATCAGACCAATGATCGAGTACAATGCCCCATTCGGGATGTATCTCACCCGACATCTGCAGCAATTGAGAGACCCCAAAAGTTCCTCACCAAAAGGATAAAGGGACTCCAAAATCTGTCATATGCTGCCAGATTGAAGAAACTCCAGCTCTATTCAGTCGCATACCGTCTGCTCAGAGGTGACATGTGCCTGACATAACAAGGCCATGTCCAACCCGAATTAATGGACATGCTCCACCTCAAAAATCCAAATCCACCAAAACCACTAGAGCAAGCGACTTAAACCTTAGCACGGATATAAATAGGACATGCTGGAGGGATAGATTTATCACTCAGAGACTCCCTATGCTGTGGAATAAAATCCCGGTCCATGTGAGGCAGAGCACCTCGCTGACTCTGTTCAAGAGAAATCTAGACCTGTGGATGGGAGATCGTAGGTTTACCCCGGGAATCATCTCTGGGTCACTGCTGGACAGAGGCACAACAAACTAATGGGCACAGTATTTTTTCATATAAGGGGTGGCGTAAGCCACAATAATTTGGGCTAGGCTTATAAATGCCTTAGGGCAGATAGCCTAGTATAAACCTATGAACCTATGAACCTATGATACCAATCATTCCATGCCTGAAACAAGAATTCCTGTGGTGGGCTCAGGCCTGCCAGACCAACAGAGGGTTGCCTTTCCACAAACCACAACCGAGGCAGACCATCACCACGGACGCCCCAGACCTAGGCTGGGGGGGCACACATGGAGGACAAGTGTATCCAAGGCCTATGGTCCCAAGACCAGCTGAATCTACACATAAATCTAAAGGAGATGCTGGCAGTGAAGCATGCAATCGAGGCATTCAAAACATTCCTCCAGCAAGGACACCTGCTGATAAGGACGGACAATACCACAGTCATGTGGTACATCAACAAACAGGGAGGCACGCATTCCTACCCTTTATGCCGGATGGCAATGGATATGTGGAACCTAGGCCTGAATCTCAACATTCAATTGCAGGCCAGATTCGTACCAGGAAAAGAAAATTCACTAGCAGACAGATTAAGCAGAACTACCACGGATGCTCACGAATGGATGCTGCATCCAGACATCTTCAAAACCATAACAAAGACATGGGGAATGCCAGAGATAGACCCGTTTGCCTCCCCACTCAACCACCAACTGAAGAAATTCTGCTCAAGAGAATACCACCCACAAGCCTGGAGGGTGGACTCCCTTTCTTTCAGCTGGAAGGACCTGACAGTTTATGCCTTTCCACCTCTCCCATTGATGTACAAAGTTCTACTGAAAATCAGGGAGGAACAGCCAAAGGTAATTCTGATTGCTCCAGACTGGCCAAGGCAGCATTGGTACCCGCTACTGAGAAGCACGTCTCGGACGAACTCATGGCCTCTACCTCTATGGCCTTTACTTCTAACACAGAACAACTACAAGACCCTGCATCCAGATTTGAAAACACTGCAGCTAACTGCCTGGAAAATTGCATAAAGCAAAACCAACCTGTTTCATCTCAGAGGGTCAAGGACATTATCCTGGAGGCTCGCAGACCCTCCACAAGGAAAACATACTCAGCCAAATGGAAGAGATTCCTCATTTGGAGTGCATCAAAGGGAACAGATGTCACACGGGCAAACCTAGCACACATCCTGGAATACTTAGCAGAACTGTTTCACAATGGCCTGTCCTATTCCTCCATTAAGATTCATGTTTCAGCAATCTCAGAGTACAACATGGATCCTCCTATCTTCTCTCAACCTCTCCTCAGACAATTTCTAAGAGGGATCAGAAATGTAAAACCTCCAAGGAAACCACCTATGCCTACATGGGATCTCAATTTTGTGCTGGAAAAATTGACACTTCCTCCTTTTGAACCAGCAGCATCAGCAGACTTACAGTTCTTATCTTGGAAAACTGCCTTCCTTCTAGCAATCACTTCAGCAAGAAGGGTATCCGAGTTACAGGCCTTAATGGCAGTGCAGCCTTTCCTTATCTCTCACCAGGATAGAGTGTCTCTGAGAACCAATCCTACTTTCATGCCAAAGGTGGTATCCAGAGTATCCTTGAACCAAGCCATTCATTTACCTACGTTCTTCCCAAACCCACAGAACAGGGGGGAAAAAACTACTGCACACCTTGGATGTACACAGACAACTGCGCTACTACCTGGACAGAACTAAGACCAACAGAAAAACTGACCAGCTTCTGGTAGCATATGCAACAGGAGTGCAAGGAAAAGCAATTTCCAAACAGACAATTTCAAAATGGATAGGAAATTGCATTCGATTCTGTTACTCTTTTCATGGAAAGAGAACTCCTGAAAATATCAGGCCTCACTCCACAAGAGCTACAGCCACCACTACAGCTTTCCTACGAGGAGTGGCTACCAAAGACATTTTAGAACCTGCTACTTGGAGCTCCGTGCATACATTTGCCAAGCATTACAATCTTCCTTTATACTCCAGATCCTGAGCAGGTTTTGCAACTGCAGTTTTACAAGGGATCTTGACTACACCATCATTATCTTAGTGCCTCCTCCCCCAGTTTGGCTATGGTATTCTACCCATATGTTATGACTACAGATGCATCCTTGAAGGACATAGTACAGTTTTGTACCTACCATAAATGTAGATGTCCGATAGGTATGCATCTGCAGTCAGGATTACCCACCCTCCTTCCCCTCTGTGGTATTCCTAGGGTACTTACCCCTCTCTTAGCTAGCTGGGGGAATCTATTATGGTGTATTTGTTTGTATGTATATATACTTTTTGATTTCTACTGTTTGGAATTTCTACTTTTATCCAAATTTAGCCTTCCTAGAGGGCACCTGGCATCTGGGGCAAGAAACACTGAGGAAAATGGCGTCGGCTGATGCCTTTATACCCCAGGAGGTATGACGTCGGGTGAAGTGTGACATCAGCCGAGGCCAGACCCAGACTTTGGAATCCGGCCAACCGAAGGGCTGCCTGAGGCAGGACAACCCATATGTTATGACTGCAGATGCATACCTGTCGGACATCTACATTTATGGTAGGTACAAAACTGTACTTTCTAAGACACCAAGTTTTCATACCTTCAAGGAAAGAAGAAAGTACAAGCAAGGATAGTTCTAAAAGTCCTGGGAATCATGGCAGCAGCAATAGTTCTGATCCCACTAGCACGTCTGCACATGAGAATTCTTCAGTGGTTGCTACCAACTTGTTGGTCCATGCAAGGCCTAACAATATCTCAAAAGATACTATTGACACAAACGTACAAGAAGAACCTTCTTTGGTGGCTTTACTCCACTCAAGTGACTCTGTCGACCATTTGTACTCGCCCAACCACTGGCCACAATAGGTTCTGGAATTTCCTTAAGGAGACATTTTAGGATGTGTTTGTGTGACATTGTGGAACCCTTTAAATCTTAATTTGTGAATGCCCCGTTCAATGGCTTGTCCCTGTTCAGGTCCAAAGACAAGGACACACTCACCAGGTATGAGCAGGAAGGAAAGACTCTCTGCTGTAGGAGTTTGTTTTTCCATGCCTACTAGACCTCATCCCAAAGGTAAAAAAGGAAGTGGTAAAATAGGGTTCTGAAAATCCCAGAGATCTTTTCAGGACACACATGGTGAAGCTTCTCCCAGAGGCAGAGGGGGAAGTAGTAATGGAAGACACCAACCACACGGCAGTGGGATCCGCAGAATCAGGACGACAGATTCTTTCTTTGGTAAGCCCTTTCAACGCTTCTGAAGGGAGGCCTGTCTGTCCAACTCTGGTGGCAGTCGGAGGTTGCTTATCTTTGTACCCGGAGGTGTGGGAAATAACCCAAAACAAATGGGTACAATGCATCATATCCAGAGGTTACATCACATCCTTTTCCCTTCCCATTCCAAAGATAAAGAAGGTTCTGGACATTCCACCCAGTAAAAAGGAACAAGCAACCTTAGAAATTCAAAAGTTGCGAGACAGAAGAGTCATCCAAACAGTCCTTGCAGCCCAAATAGGTTCTGGAAATTACTTAAGGTTCATTTTAGTTCCAAAGAAAACAGGGGACTGGAGACCAGTTCTGGATCTCAGCATTCTAAACAAATCAATAAAGACATGTTCCCGATGGTGACACTGCAGTCAATATTCATATTCCTGGGAAAAGAGACAATTGGATGTACTCTATAGATCTCCAGGATGTGTACAACCACATAAAAATGGACAGGCAATCCAGGAGATATCTGCTCTTTCGTCTGGGATCCAGTCATTACTAGTTTTGAGCTCTGCCCTTTGGTCTCACTACAGCCCCAGAGTGTTCACCAAATGTATGGCAGAAGTTGCGGCTGGCTTGAGACGTCTAGGATTCTGGGCGTTTCCATACTTAAACGACTGGCTTCTAACAGTCATGACCAGGCATCTACTAATGCAAGCAAGAGACACAACCTTACAACTTTGCTCTCACCTAGGCATGACAATAAATTATGAAAAATCTGCTGTGCTGCCTTCTTGGAATGTGGTTTTCATAGGAACAGATTTAGACTCGACAAACATAACAGCCGGACTCCCCCCAGAAAGAGTTCAAGTTCTAAGACACCAAGTTTCATACCTTCTAGGAAAGAAGAAAGTACAAGCAAGGATAGTTCTAAAAGTCCTGGGAATCATGGCAGCAGCAATAGTTCTGATCCCACTAGCACGTCTGCACATGAGAATTCTTCAGTGGTTGCTACCAACTTGTTGGTCCATGCAAGGCCTACCAATATCTCAAAAGATACTATTAACACAAACGTACAAGAAGAACCTTCTTTGGTGGCTTTGCTCCACTCAAGTGACTCTGTCGACCATTTGTACTCCCCCAACCACTGGCCACAGTAACCACAGACTCCTCTCAGGGTGGGAGGGTCATTATCTGGGAAAGGGTGTCCAAGGCACCTGGCAGGATCATGAGGCCCACTTGCACATCAGTGTTCTAGAGATGAAAGCAGTGCTTTTAGCGTTGCAAGCATTCCAGGACTCTCTCTTGCTCAGAAATATTGCAATACAGACAGACATGTCGGTTGTATGGTATATAAACAGGGGAGGAACCAGATCTTATCCCCCTTTGTTGAGAGGCTCTAAGAGTATGGCAGTGGGCAACCTCATCCCATTGTTTTCTGATAGCAATGCACATCCTGGGGAAATCCATTGCAATAGTGGACAAACTCAGCAGAGACATTCTGATGCCCCACGAGTGGTGCCTGAAACGAGTAGCAGCGGTAAAGATTTTCTGCAAATGGGGTCAGCCATGCTGCAACCTTTTTGCAACGTCCATGAATCCCAAATTCTGCAGCTACTTTGCCCTTATTCCCCCTCTTGTGGAGTCACCAAGGGATGAACTTGTTCATGACTAGCCCTCAGGTCTCCTCTACACTCTTCCTCCTTTCCCATTAATTCCAAAAGTACTTCAGAAAGCCAGTCACTTGGGAAGGGACTTGTTACTCCTCTCTCCATACTGGCCTCACCAAATCTGGCTCTCCTTCTTGTGCCCTCTTTTTCGAGAGGAGCCTTTGGTTCTGGACCCATTTCCAGACCTTTGACTTGTGTGTCAGGAACGCTCCATCCATCCCTTCAGACCCTCAGACTGATAGCTTAGCTGCTCTGATTCCAACTACAGCCAGTTTTCCTAACCTCTCCAGTTAAACACATCCTAATTTCTTCTCATAAGGTGTCAACAAGAAATATTTATAAAAGCAAATGGAAACAATTTTCCTTATGGGCCTCTCATAATCACATTGACCCTTTTTCTGCCCCAGTCTATTCCAGTTTAGAATTCCTAGTGAAATTTTTAAATGAAGGTGCAGCTTCCATTAGAGTTCAACTAGCAGCTATATCGAATTTCCATCTTGGTGAATCAGGCTCAAACATAGTCTCATAGGCTATGCAAAGCCTTTCTTAGAGGCACCTTGTTGTTGTGACCTCCTATCAGAGATTCTCCAACTCCATGGAACTTAAATTTTGTCTTATCTCGTTTAATATTTCCCCCTTTTGAGCCAGCATCATCTTGTGAACTCAAAAGTTTTAACCTGGAAAACAATCCTACTAGTAGCAATCACCTCCGCTTGGAGTGTCAGAGTTTCAAGCCTCATCTGTAAACCCCCCATTCTTGCTTTTCCATAAGGACAGGGTGTCCTTGTGAGCAAACCTTTCCTTTTTACCCAAGATATCATGGGAATCAAATTTGAACCAAACAATATAACTGCCAGTCATCTTCCCAAATTATGAGAACAAGGCAGAATGTATGCTGCCATCAACTGGATGTGCATAGACAGTTACATTTTTACTTTCACAGAACTAAGGCATTCCGAAAGTCTGACCAACTATTTATTTCCTTTTCAGATTCAAAGAAAGGTTCTCCCATCTCCAAGGTGACATTTTCAAAATGGCTTTCAGATTGCCTTTATTCAAACTTGTAGATAAGTTATGCATTCTCAGAAGAGTTAAAGCCCAGTCTATAAGAGCCATTGCAATCTCTTCAGCGTTTTTTGCTAGATTACCAATGGATGCCATTTGTGTTGCAGCAACATGGGCAAAACCACATACTTTTATCACTCGTCATAAAGTTTATTTGGGTTCCAGGAATAGGGCCTCTTTTGGGTCCACAATTCTGAGGAATATTCTCCCTTGAGCCACCCAATACATTAGGTGCTAGGGACGATGTCTCAACCTAGTAAGAATGAAGGTGAAATAGGCCAACATCAATAAAGAAGTTATGTACTCACCATAACATTCCATGTGTGTTATCTATCTTCGCCTTAATTCTTGCATCCCACCCTCCTTCCCCCTACCCTTCTGACTCCTGAAAGACTAAGTCTATGCAATTGAATTACCCGACTGTCTGACCATCTTCGTTTGAGTCTGGTTCTTTTCTGTGATATACTCATAACAGCAGACAAGATCTGGGGAAGGTTTTGGTGCATGCTGGGATAAGGTTTAGCCACGAACTGGCAGAAGACCTTGAGCTTGAATATAAAGGCCAAGACTGATCCAAGGATCGGATCCGAACCTAACCTAGTAAGAATGAAGGCAAATATGGGCAACACACGTGGAATGTTATGGTGAAGTACATAACTTCTTTTTTTAGTTGATGACAACAACATAACCACCACATATTCGGGGATAGTTGTTCTCTGGTCTTTCAATATTTGTGTGAGTTACTATAGTATGGCCTGTCTTACTCTCTTGTCAAGGTTTATTTATTGACCATTTCAGCATGTCTGCCCATAGATCCTTTAAATTCATTCTCCTTTCAAAATGTTTTTGAAAGGGGATGTGCCTAAGAAGCCTCTAAGAAAACTGGCGACACCTCATTACGATCTTAATTTTGTGATAGTGTAAGTGTTAGCTTCTCTGTTTGATTCAAGCTGTCCTGGTTGACATGAGGTTCTTAACATGGAAAACCAGTTTACTGATTGCTCTGACATTTGCAAAAAAAAAAAAAGGGTATCAAGAGTTGCAAGCTGTTAAGGCGAGTTGGGCTATTTCTCTTTTTCAGTTGGAACAGGGTTTCTTTTACAACTATTCCTTTTATGCCTAAAGTGGTGTCAGTTTATTTTAAGAGAAGTTATCCATCTCCACATTGAACTTAAAATGAGGGAGAAAAGGATACTCCATATCTCTGATATCTACTTACATCTGAAGTAGTGTTTTGACAGAAATGAATATGTTGTCCATCTCAAATTCCTCCTTCCTGGTTGCGTTCGGAGCCGATATCGGCTCCGACTCAGCCACTTCTAAAGCTCTAAGAGTCCTTACTGGCTCGAGGCTAACCCCTTATCCCAGCATGTATAGCGGTAGCTACCCAGCTATCATTTGCCTCTTGCAGCGTCGAGATTGTGTTCTGATGGCTCAGGCTAAGTAGTCTAATTTTTCTGTTTGTTCAGGTGTATTTTGTATTGGAGTTTAACTGTCTTATTACCCCTTTACTCGTTACAGTTGTTGTTTGTGCTTATAGGCCATTGTTTCTTCTCAGGCCTGTTTTTCCTGTGTTTTGTCGGTGGCCGTTTTTTTCTTCAGGGTTATCTTTCCCATTTTTCCTCCTTGCTTCTTAGGGAAAAAACGTTTAAGTTGGAGGCTTTCTCCCTTTGGGAGCTTGCTGTTTAATTCAGAGGCTACCCCTTTTTTTATCTTTCGTCCCTCTTTAAAAATAAATAAATAAAAAATCTCTTTCCTTTATTACATTCTTGTGTGTAATTATGCCTAAAGAGTCTACAAAGCAGTCAGGCTTTAAAAAATGTGACTCGTGTTGCCAAAAATATCCCTTACAGATGGGCACATGAGTTGCTTTTACTGTTTAGGTGTGGTACACCTTCAAGAGTCGTGCTCTGTGTCATGCTTTCAGTGCGCGAGTGTTGCTGGAACAGCACAAGTTGATCCTGAGAGGGCTGTTAAAACCTCGGGTTGAGGTTGCTTCGGTTACTCAGCCTTCAAAATCTGATGATAAACAAGCTTCTCTGTCGGCTCCACCTTCGGTGTCGATTAAAAGCAAAATGTAAATCTTCGGATCCTTTGTAGCGGATTGTTGGCTCCGAGGTTCATCTGTTCTGGCGGCTCCATCTGTGGCTTCGGAGCCGTCCCGGACTCATAAGAGGTCGAGATCTCCTTCCTTGGACTAGGTGAGATCTGTGCCTCAGTCACCACTGTTGCAATCAAAAACAGGTAGTCACCAGTCCTTTGCCCACTCCTTTCGATCACCCAGGAGTTTATCTGATGATGATTTGGAGAGAGTGGTGAAGAGGCCACTGAAGACACTGGTATTTGCTCAATTGTTGTCAAGGTCAGCCCAGAAGGAAGTGGCTCCATTGTCTGGTTCAGCTCCTATCTCTGTTCCTCCTCTGACTTCATCCAGTTCGGAGCTGGAGTGCATGGTGGAAGTTGTTGGTTCCACCGACCCTTGCTCTGTCTGTTACGACATTCGCTCTGACCTCGACAGTGTGCTCCGAGAGGTCTGGGCGCAGAGACTCTCTCTGCTGCTAAGGGGAAGTGGCATCGGACCCTTGTCCGACCCTGCTCTCCCTCTCAGAGCATCGGTGCAGGTGAGTTCGGTTCCCACATCTGTTTTGGAGCCATCGCCTTCAGTGCGGAGAAGTTCTCTGGGCTCGCCGGTGCCTTCGAGGTGATGAGTGTGCTGCCTACCGAGATGGCCTAACCCTCGGCTCCATTGGCTCTGTCCCTGTTGATACCTGGGTCTGCCTCGGATTCTTCTCTCCATCTCAAGCATAGGGAACCTATGACCAAGGATCCCCCACTGGGCGATCCCTCTTCTGAGATCTCTCCTGAGCATGCCTCAAAGGAGGTTCCCAGGAAGAAAAAATTTTAAGAGGAAACGTGGACTCCCCTGAGGTCAGTTACCTCTGACATGGACTTGGATGACTCTGAAGGGTTCCCATGGTCCCCCTCTGAAGATGTCTCACTCTGACATTCTGGAGATCCTTAGAGGGGAAACTGGAAGTTCCTTGCCCCTTCTGAGGATGAGTTAGTGTACCTGAACGCATTTGGTTCCCGACCTTCCACCTCCTAGGTGTCTCTGCCTTTCGACCCACTTTTGGCTGTCGTGAGTTGAAAGGCCTGGAGTGCTTCAGCGTCCATGGAGCCTGTTTTGAGAAGGCCAAACAAATTTATGACTGCACCAGATTACAAGTCCTTCCTCTCCAAAGGCGCGCCTTTTGATGCTGTGGTGGTGGCAGTAGCCACCAAGAAGGAACTTGTGGAGACTTCCTCTTTTATCCATCTGCCAAACAAGGAGTCTAGAGCCATGGATAGGTATGGGAAGCGTGTTTTCTCTTTAGCCTTTACTCTAAGGTCACTGAACTACTTGACGCATTTTACAAGGCTTCAGAGGGATCTCCTTAAAGAGTTGGGAGATACCCTCCAGGATCCTTCAGCTGAGGGGGCAGCTTCCAAGTTGGCAGCTTCCAAGTTGGCCAACCAGCTAGCGACCCTAACCTCAATTGTCAACTCCTCCATGTGCTTGATTTCTTACGCAGCAGATGGCGCGAGCAGGGCTGCAGGCACAGGAGTGGCTCTTCGCAGACACTCCTGGATGTGCCTTTGTCAATTTGCAGAGCCCTTCACGTCCTCCTTTATGAACGCCCCCTTTGACAGCTTGGCCTTGTTTGGGCCGCAAGTTCATAAGACACTTACTAGGAGTGAACGTGATGGCAAAACTCTGCCGTAGGAGTCCGTTTTTCCATTCCATCCTGGCCTTACACCAAAGGCCAAAAGAGTGGGAAAATGTGGTTCCGTAAATCCCAAGGAGCTTCGCCAGACACTTGTGGAGATAATTCCCTCAGAGGCAGAGGGGGAAATAATAACAGGAGACGCCGACCTCATGGCAGGGGGGTCTGCAACAGGACGACAGGGTTGCGTTCTCTGCCAGACCCTTTCAGAATCCCTGAAGGATTGCCTGGCTGCTCACCTCTGGAGGCAGTCAGGGGCAGAATTTCACTGTACCCTAGAGCCTGGCAAGATACAACAGAAGACGAATGGGTACAGTGCATAATATCCAGGGGTTATGAAATTCCCTTCTCCCAAGCACCCCCAAGAAGTTAAAAAATCAACAAACCCAGATGTTCCACCCAATCTTCGGGATCAAGCAGCCATAGAAGTAAAAACTTTGCTGCAAAAAAGAGACATTCAGGAAGTCCCCACAGACGGACAGAATCCGGAACTTACTCGAGGTTTTTTTTAGTTCCAAAGAAGGCGGGGGGACTGGAGACCTATCTTGGATCTCAGCAAGTTAAACAAGTCAGTAAAGAAGACCAAGTCGATGGTGGTGCTGCAGTCCATTCTGCCCTTTTCGGGTCAGGACGATAGAGAACATCCAATCTCCAGGGCGCGTACTAGCACATAAAAATAAACAGGCTGTCCTGCAGTAGTCACGGCTCACCTGAGACGTTTGGGATTCCATTTGTTTCCTTATCTAGACGACTGGCTCCTCACTGCCACCACCAAGCATCATCTCCTAAGGGCCAGGAACCTCACGATTCACACTTGTGCATGCCTAGGAATCGCAATAAATTACGAAAAATCTGCCTTGTTGCCCTCTCAGTGTATTACTTTCGTAGGAGCTCAGCTAAAGACGAGACCTATGATAGCCAAGCTTTCACAAGAAAGGGTGCTTGCCATTCGAGGTCAGGTGTCTCTTCTTTTGTCAAAATCAAAGGTTCAGGCCTGAAAGTCTTAAGGTTAATGGCAGCTGCCATTACTGTAGTTCGGCTAGCCCGTTATCACATGAGGATCCTGCAATGGCTCCTCTTCGCTCAGTGGTCGTATCAGGACTTTCCAGTATTACACATGATCTTAATCACGGATACTTGCAAGAAATATCTACAGTGGTGGCTCCACTCTTCCCTAGTCACTCTGGGCAGACCCTTTGTAGCCCCTCTTCCAGTAGCCACAGTGACCACAGATGCTTCCCTTATGCGGGCGCATTATCTGTGGCAGACAGTCCAAAGAACTTGGCAACCTCATGAGTACCATTTGCAAATCAATGTCCTGGAGATGAGACCAGTGTTACTAGCGTTGCAAGCACTTAACGACTCCCTTTGGGCCCTATAGCAATTCAGACGGACAACATGTCCGTAGTGTGGTACATCAACAAACAGGATAGAACCAAAGTTTATCCCTTATGTCGGAAGGCCCTATGGCTATGGCAATGGGCGATCTCCTCTCAGCTTTTTCTGGTTGCAACACACATTCCGGGGAAGTCCAACTTGATGGCGGAGAAGCTCAGCAGGGCAATTCTCATGCCCCACGAGTGGTCTCTGAAACAAGGTGTGGTGGATATGATCTTCCACAGATGGGTCCAGCCACGCTGTGATATCTTTGCCTCTCATCTAAACAACAACTGCAGCAGCTATCTGCCCTGGGGCATTTGCAAGCCTAGCCCTAGAGATGTGGCTTTCGCCACCCCATGCAGTGGTACTAAGGTGTATAGAATAAATTTAGAATACTGTGCCTTTGTCTAGTAGTGACACATTGAAGACCCCCTTACTTATTAAAATTAGTTTACTGTGCCTCTATCAAGTAGCAACACAGGGGTGACCCCGGGGTAAACCTACGATCTCCCATCCACTCGTCAAGATTTCTCTTGAAGAGAGTCAGTGAGGGGCTCTGCCTAACATGAACTGGGATTTTGTTCCAGAGTATGGGAAGCCTCTGAGTTATGAATCTGTCCCTCCAGCATGTTCTATTCATGTTTGTACTGAGGTTTAAATCTTTGGCTCTCGTGGTTCTTATGGATTTGGATTTTTTGAGGTGGAGCATGTCCATCAATTCCTGGTTGGACATGGCCTTGTACGTCGGGCACAGATCACCTCTGAGCAGGCGGTATGCTACTGAATAGAGCTGGAGTTTCTGTAGCCTTGTAGCATATGACATATGTTGGAGACCCTTGATCGTCTTGGTGAGGTACTTCTGGGGTCTCTCCAGCTGTTGTAAGTGCCGGATGAGGTAATGGGGCATTATACTCAATCATGGGCCTGATAAGGGAAGAGTACAGGGGCACGATGACCTCCTTTGATCTGGATGTGAACCCCTTCATGACAAGGTGGGCAAGGTAGAAAGTCTTTCTAACCACTTTGGCAACGTGGGTGTCAAATGAGAGGTCACTAAACTTGGGTCCCCAGGTCTCTGATTACTTTTCCGGTACTCAGTGGGTTACTGTCTATGTGATAATTTGTGGGTACTTTGTTTTTCCCAAAGGGGATGACTATACATTTCTTGGCATTCAGTTTAAGGCCATGATTCTGGCACCAGTTGTCCGTTGCGGTGAGGCCTTTCTGTAGGATGTGTGTGTCAGCTGGTGTATCGACTATGGCGCCTAGTTTGCAGTCATCTGCGAACTTTGTCAGCCACAACCCACCCATGTTTGCTTTCACATCTGAGAAGTAAATGCCGAACAAGAGGGGTCCCAGGACAGAGCCCTGTGGGACACCACTTGTGACTGGCTTTGAGTCTGACATGGCTCCCGCAATCTTGATTTTATGGGTTCTATTCTTTAGCCAGTTTGCAACCCATCTTGTGACATATGGATTTACATTTAAGCTGTTTAGCTTATCTATGATCCCCGAGTGTGGTATTGTCGAAGGCTTTAGCCATGTCCAGGTAGGCTGTATGGACTGACTTGCCCTCATCAATGGCTCTAGTGACCGTTTCGAAAAAGTCAACCAGGTTTAAAAGGCAGGATCTGCCCTTTACAAAGCCGAACTGGGAGGGATCAAGTGTCTGTAGGTCCCCAATGTCGTTGTTTGAGTTCCATAATAATTCTTTCCATAGCTTTGCAAACCAGGCTGGTCAGGCTTATGAGGCGGTAGTTCCCAGGGTCTGTAGTGGAGCCTCCCTTGCGGAGTGGGACCACTGTTGCTGTATGCCAGTGTTCAGGTACATATCCTGTAGTAAGGCTAAGGTTAAATAACATTTTTATATGTGGGTTTAGCTCCTCTTGGAGTTCACATATCACGCAGCCGGGGATAGCCTCAGGTCCCATAGATGCTGTGTTTTTTGCTTTGCTGAGGGCGGTTCTCACCTGGACATCAGAGATGACAGGGAGGTTACATTCAGCTGGGATGAGTATTTCTTCCTTTGTAGGTGAGGGAGGGGAGAAGTTTGCACTGAACCTGTCTGCCAGAATGTTGGCAATATCTGTGGGTTCAGTAAATTTTTTGTTGTTGTGTACTAACTCTGAGCATGTCTGAGGGTTTCCGCCCAGGTTTCTAACATAAGCGAAGAATGCCTTGTGGTTATCTTTAGTGTCCTTGGCGATTTTTCTCTCAAAGTTGGCCTTGGATGTTTTTATGAGAGAACGTAGCTTTCTACTAGTGCTGATCAGAGATGCCTTCCCTTTATGGGATTTTGCTCCGTCTTGCAGTAGCTTCCTTCTTTTGTTATACAATTTGTTTATGGATGGGGTCCACCAGACAGGATGCTTTCCTTTGGTGGAGAGAGTCTTGGTTTATTTGGGATTGCACAATCCATGCATTCTTGGAGATGTCCGTAGAAAGCATTTGTGTAGGATTCAGCATTGTGGGATGTGGTTTCCATTGGCCCTGTGGGCTTAATTGATACCATCTCAGTCTTGAGAAGTGTAAAGTCGGCTTTTGAGAAGTTTCTCACTGTAGTCTTTTGTGCTGGGGGTTGAGGTGGTAAATGTATATCCAGGGTGATTAGTTTGTGGTCAGATCTCACCAGTGAGGGGAATACTTCCGGTGTGGAGCATTTTGTCCCCATGTTTGTGATGATCAGGTCTAGTATATTATCCCCCCTTGTGTGGGAGGTGACTAGCTGATGTTCATCGTGTTTCACTGTTGCAGTCATGACTGTAGGGTTCTCCCCTGCCGGCAGGCAGTCCTCGGTCGGCCAGAATACCAAAGTCTGGTTTCAGCGTCGGCTGTTCGGCCACGCTCCCTGACGTCAGAGCACCAGGAGTACAAAGCTGACAGCCGACGCCATCTTCTCCAGTCTTTCTTGCCGTGCGGTGATAGCAGTTGGCAAGTGCCAGTCGGCTGACTCCTGACTATTTTTCCTGTTAAGCCTGATAGATATTACAGGGTTCCTGATTCCCACCAGTTTTTATACAAGAACCCTTCTGCTGATCCTGAAACCATTTCTCAGGGTCCTAAGGGAGTTAAGGCTGCTTCTGCCAAAAATCCCATTCCTACTGAAAAGGAATCTCGATCCTTAGAAAGATGGGGCAAAAAAGTGTACACTTCTGCCACTTTGTCCATTAGGGCTTTAAACTGTCAGTTTCATATGCTGAAATACCAGCAATTTCTCTTGTCTGTTTTAAAACAAAAGCTTTCTTTCATTTCTGCCTGTGCAGATGATAAGGAATTGCATGACTTACTGCATGCCACTGAACAAGTTGGGAAGCATGGTTTACATTGTGGATTTGATGCCTTGGAGGCTTCTTGTAGGGCTGCTGCCTCCGGCACAGTCATTAGAAGGCATGCATGGCTAAAGGAGCAAAATTTGCCTGAACAAGTAAAAGCTAAATTATTGGATGCTCCTGTTCAACATAATGTTTTGTTTGGATCAAAAGCTGAAGAGGCGATTTAAAAAGATGGAGGATAAGGCGAAATCCATGCAAACAGTTAAAGATTTCTTACAAGTACACCCACCTAGATTTAGTAGGAATTGGCTTTCTAAAAATTTGTCCTTTCCCACTTCAGACAGGCCTCAGAGGGGTAGATATAGATGCTCCAGAGGAAGACCTCAAACTCAAGCTTCTTATAGACCAAGACAATGGACCGCTTCCACCCCTAGGGGAGGAGAGGACAGGTCACAATCTCAAAGGAAACAAACTCAATGACTCCCTCTGTTGGGCTTCAGGAACTTCTTGCCTGGAAGCCCCTCTCTGAGGAAAACTCTTTTTTTTTATCAAAATTGTACTCTAATAACCCAAGACAAGTGGGTTTTGTTGGATGTGGTTTTAAGAGGTTACAAATTCCATTTTCATACCTTGCCAAGGCCAAGTGGATGGCTAGACCTTCCAAAACATCAATGGACGGAGGCCTTAAACCAGGTGGAAACTCTTTTGGCTATGAATGCCATAGAACTGGTTCCACTTTCAGAGATGGGAAAAGGTTTTTACTCAAGGCTCTTTCTAGTCCCCAGGAAGCAAAACTCATGGAGACCCATTCTGGATCTGTCGGTCTTGAACACCTTTCTAGAGATTCCAAAATTCAAGATGCTTACTCTCCAGCAGCTACTTCCAATGCTATCCAAAGATGCATGGATGGTAACTTTGGATTTAAAGGAGGCATATTTACACATTCCCATCAGGCAGGAGCGCAGAAAATACCTCAGGTTCAATGCCGGCTTGAGGCACTTTCAATTCTCTGCGCTGCCCTTTGGATTGTC
Source organism: Protopterus annectens (assembly GCF_019279795.1). NCBI lineage: Eukaryota > Metazoa > Chordata > Ceratodontiformes > Protopteridae > Protopterus > Protopterus annectens. The sequence continues at coordinate 272,367,680 of NC_056729.1, read as the reverse complement.
TACTTGCACCCAGGGTCTTCACCAAATGCCTGGCTCCAGTAGTAGCTTACTGCAGACTCAAGGGAATTCAAATTTACCCTTATCTGGACGATTGTCTAATTCAGGCAAACAGCAAGGATGTCTTACTCCAGCGTCTAAAATTTGTACAGAACCTCCTCAAGTTCCTGAGATTCTCTGTAAACATAAAGTCAAATTTGACACCATCACAACAGGTAACTTTTCTGGGTGCTCTTCTAAACACCACAACCCAGATGGCATTTCTGACATCTGAAAAACAATTACAGCTGGCTTCAACTTTCTAAACCTTGGCAACTTTAACTCAACTTTCTGCAAGGAAATTCCTGCAGGCTTTGGGTTACATGACCTCCTGCATCCTTCTCGTACCGTATGCAAGACTACACATGAGGAAAATACAGTGGTACCTAAAAAGTGTATGGTCTCATCATTGCCACAGTTTAGACATACTGATCACCGTCCTTCCTTGCCTTCAAAAGGAATTTCTTTGGTGGTCCAGGGCATGTGCTCTAAACAAAGGGAAACCTTTCTGTCTGCCTCCTGCCACTCAGATTCTAACCACGGACGCCTCGGATTATGCGTGGGGAGCCCATTTTCAGGGCAACTGTCTACAGGGCCTTTGGACGAAGGATCAGAAGCACCTGCATATCAATTTAAAGGAAATGTTAGCCGTTCAGAAAGCTCTATTGGCCTTCAGGAATCTTTTACAACCAGGACAACTACTAATACGGATGGACAACACCACTGTTATTTGGTACATAAACAAGCAAGGGGGATCTCATTCCTATGCCCTCTGCAGACTAGCCATGGATCTATGGAACACAGCTCTAGCTTACAATCTGGATCTTCAAGCTCAGTTTCTACCAGGGAAACAAAACTTCCTGGCAGACAGTCTGAGCAGAAACCTTTCGGATCCATACGAATGGATGCTGGACAACAAAATATTCAGGATGATAGCAGTCTGGGGATGTCCTCACATAGACCTCTTTGCATCCCATCTCAATCATCAACTTCAGACTTTTTGCACCAGGACCTTCCACAGAGAAGCTTGGAAAGTGGATGCCCTGTCATTCAGTTGGAGGAACCTCTCGGGATATGCCTTTCCGCCTCTTCCTCTTCTTCCACGAGTCTTATTGAAGATAAAACAGGACAAGCCCAAGATGATAATCTTGCTGGCTCCAAATTGGCCTCTACAGTTTTGGTATCCAACTCTGACAAACCTATGTGTGGAGCCCCCCTTGGGTTTTACCTCAGTCTCCGAACCTTCTGTCCCAACATCAGGGTCAGATTCTACACTCTCATGTCAGAACTCTCAGCCTGGCGGCCTGGTTAATCCAGGGCCTTTGATTTCTTCTTTCCTACCCAAGCAGGTTATGGATGTCATTTTAGAAGCTAGACGTCCTAGCACTAGAAAATCTTATGCAGGAAAATGGAAAAGATTTTGTTCTTGGATGCAGGCTCAGGATTCTGATCCTCTTCTTCCTAGCATTACCTTAATCTTGCTTTACTTGTCAGATCTTTTACACAAGGGTCTCGCTCTCTCTTCCATTAAGATACATGCCTCTGCTATTTCTGCTCATTATAATACAGACCCTCCCATCTTTTCCCACCAACTCATGAGACAGTTTCTCAGAGGAGCTAAGAACTTAAGACCTCCTAGATCTCCTCCCATTCCTGCTTGGGATCTCAACTATGTTTTGGAAAAACTAACCTTGCCTCCTTTTGAGCCAGCTGCCTCTTCTGACTCCAAGTTTTTATCTTGGAAGACCTATCTTGTTAGCACTAACCTCTGCCAGGAGAGTTTGAGTTACAAGCTCTTATGGCTGTGGAACCTTATATTATTTTTCATCAAGACAGAGTATCTTTGAGGACTAATCCTACCTTCATGCCTAAGGTGGTTTCCAAAGTGGCTTTAAATCAAACTATCCTCTTGCCAACCTTCTTCCCCACTCCTCAAAATAAAGGGGAAAGGATCTTGCATTCCTTGGATGTACACAGACAACTACGTTTTTACCTGGACAGAACCAAGGACATCAGAAAATCAGAACAATTGTTTGTTTCTTATGCTTCAAGTTCCCAAGGTAAAGCCATTTCAAAACAGACCATTTCTAAATGGATTGCTCATGGAATCAGATTTTGTTATTCACACCATGGTAAGCAAATCCCAGGGAGTATACGGACTCATTCCACCAGAGCTGCTGCCACTTCTGCTGCCTTCCTCAGGGGAGATCCTACCGAAGATATTTTGGAAGCTGCAACTTGGAGTTCAGTGCATACTTTTTCTAAGCACTACAATGTACCTCTCTACTCTAAGTCTAGGGCAGGCTTCGCCTCTGCAGTCCTGCAGGGCCTTTTAGCCGCCCCTTCTTCTTTATGACCACCTCCCTTTCTTTCAGCTTTGGGATTCTACTCTACAGTCATGACTGCAACAGTGAAACATGATGAACATAGTACAGTTGTGTACACCTACCATAAATGTAGATGTTCGAGTGTCTTCACTGTTGCAGTCTGGGTTTCCCTCCCTCCTATCCCCTCTTATTTTTACGTTTATGTAGATGTCCTTCAAGAATGCAACTGCAGTCATAACATATGGGTTGTTCTGCCTCAGGCAGCCCTCGGTCGGCCGGATTCCAAAGTCTGGGTCCGGCGTCGGCTGGTGTCACCTCCTCTCCGACGTCAGAACGGCTGGAGTATAAAGGCATCGGCCAACGCCATCTTCAGTCTTTTTCTTGCCGCGGTGCCCGAAGCAGAAGCAGTTCGCAAGTGCCAGTCAGTCAGCTCCTGTGTTTTCAGTACCGAAGTCATCTAAAAGCTAAGTACCCCGTTGGGGAACATTTTTTCTTGCCTCAGCCGATGTCAGAACAAATTGAGAAAGTTAATAATTGTTTGTCTTTGGGTAAACAAATACCTCATAAGGACTTCCATTCTTATTGCCCTCCTTGCCTGGGCCCAGACCATTCCAGAACTGCTGCCACTTCTGCTGCCTTCCTCAGGGGAGTTCCTACCAAAGACATTTTGGAAGCTGCAACTTGGAGTTCAGTGCATACTTTCTCTAAGCACTCCAATCTACCTCTCTACTCTAAGTCTAGGGCAGGCTTCGCCTCTGCAGTCCTGCAGGGCCTTTTAGCCGCCCCTTCTTCTTTATGACCACCTCCCTTTCTTTCAGCTTTGGGATTCTACTCTACAGTCATGACTGCAACAGTGAAACATGATGAACATAGTACAGTTGTGTACACCTACCATAAATGCAGATGTTCGAGTGTCTTCACTGTTGCAGTCTGGGTTTCCCTCCCTCCTGTCCCCTCTTATTTTTACGTTTATGTAGTTCCTTATTTCACCATTCTTCTGAGGTGTATTTGCAAAGGTTATGGGACCTTTTTCATTTTGGGACTCCTGACATCTGGGGCAAGAAAAACTGGAGAAGATGGCGTCGGCTGTCAGCTTTGTACTCCTGACGCTCTGACGTCAGGGAGCGTGGCTGAACAGCCGACGCCGGTCCCAGACTTTGGGATTCTGGCCGACCGAGGACTGCCTGCCGGCAGGGGAGAACCCTACAGTCATGACTGCAACAGTGAAGACACTCTAACATCTACATTTATGGTAGGTGTACACAACTGTACTTTCCATTGCATTTGAGTTTGAATTCCAGGAACCTTTGGGCTAGGGTGTTAGGGCTAGAATAGTGCACCCAGTCTATGTTAGGGTAGTTGAAGTCTCCCAATATGATGGTATTTGGTGAGACATTCATATCTTCCAATGTCTTCAGGAAGGCTGAGTGGGGTTCTTGAGATTGGGAGGGGGTCTGTAACATGCAACCAGTTGTATAGCAGTTTTGCCTACGGTTAGCTGCACCTGGATGGTCTCCGATGCTTCATGAGTTGCCACTAACCTGGAGGTGTGGCTATCCTTGATGAATATGGACACTCCCCCTCCCTTTGTGGTTCGGCCCGGGTTTTGGGGCCGAAAAGCATGATACGAAGTAAAGCCTGGTAACGCTGGGGTGCTCTCAGGAGCCTTGAACCAGGTCTCAGTTACAGCGCAGACATCGATGTTCTCCATACTGAGGAGTGCTTCGAGAGCCTGCATCTTGAGATTTAGACTTCTGGCGTTGAGCAGCATTACCCTTAATTTTTTTCCATTTTTGTTTTTTAAGGAGGTGGGTTCGTCTTTTGAGCCTTGCCTAAAAAAGGCACTATGGGGGTGGCAAGAGCCTTAGCCAATATCCGGAAGCCCAGTGGTGACAGGTGCAAGCCGTCCCTTGCGAAGCAGCGTGGCTTGTCCAGCATGTCATCCCAAGCAGACAGACATTGGATCCCCCTAGAATGACACCAGTAATTGAGACAATTATTAAAGCTGATCATCTTGTCTTTGTATTGTGACATCATTCTTGGTGAGGGCAGGATGCTGGTCTGGGTCATACCAGCCCGGGCTACATAATCAGAGAGCTCCTCTATGTCTCTCTTCATGTAGTCCAAGGAGGTACGTCTCAGGTCATTCACGCCGGCATGGATATTTGTACGTGCTTTTGAGTGACCTGAGTGCGTGTGTTATATGGTGGATCCTAGCCCCCCTGATAGGCAGCTTACTGTTATCCTCTCCTTGCTCAGCCTGGTAAGTGGGACGTCAGTGTGTCTGACTATAGAGTCACCTATCACTAGTGTATCAGGCATAGTGTTTGTCCTTAAGGGCTGTGATTTATTGACACACCGATTTATTGAAGTATGTGTTGCATGTGTTATGTTTTGAGGTGGTGGATTTTTGGGTGTCTGCTTTGGGCGCCTCTGTTGTTTTGGTAAGTTTTTTAATAGAGCCTCAGAGTATGTTTTTGTGTTATGTGCTTGAATTGCAGTTGGGGTAGGTCTGTGTGTGACTGGGTTTGTTGTGTGTGTGGTTACCTTCTCCTCCTGTCTGGTCTTGCCAGTCCTGAGTTGAGAGAGTTCAGCCTCCAGTTTGGCTATATAGTTGTATCTCTCACATGTATTTGTGTTTGTTGGGAGGAGGAGAGGATTGTCTGTGTACATGAGACTATTATAGCATTGTCTCAAGATTCCCAGATTAACCAGCTGAACAGGAGAAGATGCTAGCAATCTACCACTCGACATGCTAGAATATTATAAGAGAGTGCTGTGCCTTTAAGGGAAGTGGTTGGGGTGGTTGGTGGATGTAGTGCTACTTGAGAGTGCTAGCTTAGAAGAGAAGCTTTGAGAACAAGTGCTATGCTTATAATATAACGAGTAGACTGGTTATTCTAAGAGTAGAGCTTTCTAAGGGAAAATTTGAATAGCAGACTTGGCAGAGCCAGAAAAAGTTTAACCCTGTTTAACCGGCGCTGCGCTATGTGCACAATCGCGCAAATGCGGATTTTAAACGGGGAACTTCAAAAGAGCTAGAAATGGTCCAAAACAACCAATTACTACAGCTCTTGTGCTGAGGTCACTCCTTCAGGGACAGATAGGCTGCTCAAGGCTCCCCACTCCCACTGTGAGCAAAGAAGCTTTCTTCTTATCCAAGTAAGGTAATGGACAACACAGGAACTACACCACAGCCCAGAATACAGCAAAGCCTGTAAACTGGTCTAAACTAATCGAGGAGAGGTGGGAAAACAAGGATTATTATTTTGTTTTTTTTTTTTGTTTTTAGATAGAAAACACCCAGAAATACAGAAGGCAGCAATAAATAATGCAAAATAAATTTTGCCCTAGTTCCCTCTCCAGGACAGTCATCCAGTGATGCACTGGTCCATGATTGCCCCCCCCCCCCCCCCGGATCCTTTATGCTTTTCCCCCTTTTCTTTAATTCCAAAAGTTCTGCAGAAAGCAAAGTTGCTGAGTTGCAAGCTGATCCTAATTGCTCCGTACTGTCCTCTTCAGTTATGGTTCTTATTCCTATCATGTTACCTGAAGGAGGAGCCTTGGATTCTGGACCCGGTTCCGGACCTTCTGACACATCAGTAGGGTGCTCTTCATCCTTCTATTCGAACTCTCAAGGTGACAGCTTGGTTTCTCCACTTCCAATCGTAGCCAGGCTCCCTGATATCTCTCTGATGGTTCAACATATTTTAGTCTCTTCCCATAAGCCAACTACTAGGAAGCTTTACGTTAGTAAATGGAAGAGGTTCTCACTCTGGGCCGAGCATAATGACATTGATCCTTTTACAGCTTCACTTGCAAAAATTTTGGATTTCCTGGCTGAAACCTTCGAAAAAGGAGCAGCTACTGCTACGATTCATGTTCAACTGGCTGCTATTTCTAACTTTCATGTGGGACTCCTAGGTTCTAATGTCATGTCCCATAAGTTACGCAAGGCCTTTTTGAAAGGTGCTACACTATTAAGGCCTCCTATTCGAGAACCACTCCATCCTTGGGATTTAAACCTAGTACTAGCTGCTGTGATCCTTCCTCCCTTTGAACAAGCTGCTTCTTGTCCTCTGAAGTTCTCATCATGGAAGACTCTCTTCTTGGTCGCGATTACATCAGCTAGACGGGTTTCAGAGTTGCAGGCACTTTCCATCTACCCGCCTTATATGATTTTTCACAAGGATAAGAGTATCTCTTGGGACTAATCGTTCCTTATTACCAAAAGTCTGCTCAGAATGTAATTTGACTCTTTCAGTTGAACTTCCTGTTTTCTTTCCAAATTATGGCAACAAGGCAGAGTACAAATTACATCAATTGGATGTCCACAGGCAATTACGATTTTATCTTCAAAGGACCAAAGACATTAGAAAATCAGATCAGCTGTTTGTATCCTTTTCTCAGAAGAAACGAGGCTCATCAGTTACCCAAAGTGACTCAGAATGGTTGTCCAGTAAGATTACTTACGCTTAGGAGTCTTGGAATGTGTCAATCCCAGGGAAAGTCAGGGGACATTCCACTAGATCCTTGGCTACCTCCATAGCTTTTCAAGCTAAACTTCCTTTAGATTCTATTTACGCTGCAGCAACATGAGCTTACTCCCCATACCTTCATTACAAAGTGGACATGGCTTCTCTGAACAGGGTATCCTTTGATTCACTGGTTCTGAAGTCTCTTCCATTGAGCCACCCAGGATTTTAGGTGCTAGGGATGCTGTCCGAACCAAAAAGAAGGAATGCGAGATGGACAACATAACATAAAGAAGTTATGTTCTTACCATAACGTTCCATGTTTGTTCTTTTTCTCGCCTTCCTTCTTGCTTCCCCCTCCCTCCTTCCCCCATCCTGTATGATTGAGAGGAATTTACCTTTTGGCTGATATGGCTGAGTATCCTTTGCCTTTCAACCTTAGGTGTTCTCCTTGTCACCATTTTTTCTTTTTTTTTGTTGGTACAAGGAGCCTTATTGTTTACTTACTACTTTTTTATTGGGTAATTTATATTTTTCCCTGTATAGTGGTTAGTTCTCAAAACGAGATCTGGGTAGCTACTGCTATGCATGCTAGGGTAAGGGGTTAGCCTCGAGCCAGTAAGGACTCTTCGAGCTTTAGAAGTGGCTGAGTTGGAGCCGAGCTCTGCTGTGAACCGAAGCAGGAAAAAGGAAGGTGAGATAAAGGACAACAGTCATGGAACGTTATGGTAAGAACATAATTTCTTTTTTCAGATCTTTGGATCAGTTGTTCATTTCTTGTGAAGTTAAGGAGAAAAAACAAATGTGTCAAAACAGATTATTTGATAGTGGTTGTCTATGGCTAATACCATTTGTTAAGCTATCCACAACAAAACCAGTCCAGGCCAGCTCTACCAGGGACTGGGTTTCATCTATGGCTTTTTTTTTTTTTTTGGAAAGGGCTGGATTGTAGCAGTATTCTAGAAGCTGAAACTTATCCTCTGTACATACCTTTACAAAGCATTACAAGCTTTATTCCTTTTCTAGGTCTAGATCGGTCTTTGCTTGGACCATTCTCCCAAGGCTTCTGGATTCTCTTTCCATTTCTCAAATGTAGTAGGCTGGGGTAATTTAGCCTTATTGCTAAGGATACTGCAGCAGTGATCAATATGATGAACATAGTACTGTTGTAAAAGTTAACTTACCAACCATAGCAGTTAAGGTTCAAAGGATCACTGCTGCCATAGCTGTTTCATCCCCCCTTGTTTTTTTTGGTGTGTTCATGCCAGGGCATGGAGATACTTTTTTATTTATTTTTTTTCTCCTAGCATTGTCCTTTCAGGGCTCATCTTCCCTCTCTGTGTTGGCATGAATGCGCTGAAGGACTTTGGAGCCAAACTTGTCTTTTTAGTCAGCTCAGCTCTGGCTGCCTGACCACTTGGACACGTGGAAGGTGCATTGACGCTTTAGAAGCTGGCTGATTTGTTATATCCTTGGCAAGATATGACCTATGTCTGCAGCAGTGATTTATTCGAACATCTACTGCTACGGTAAGTTTGCTTATGGAACTGTACTTCTTGAAAAATTGTCCTTACCATCTTTTATACTGGCAGCTCATGCTGATCTTAAGTTCTTAACAGGGAAACCTTACTTATTGCTCTAAGATCTGCAAGGTGAGTTTCTGAGCTGCAAGATTTCATGGTGGGACAACCTTACCTTATTTTCCACAGGGTTAGGGTTGTGTTGTGCACTAATCTTATTATGCTGAAAATGGTCTCTGAATTCACTCTACTAATCTCCTTGTGTTCTTTGCAGAACCTAAGTGAGATGCGACACCTTATAGGTTGACATAATAAAACCCTTTAGGAAGACTTGTGTTCTTTTTTTGGGGCAAAGAGAGATCAGTGTGTCTAAGCAATCCATTTTGCACATTGGCTATTCTGTGGTATTTTTTTACACCTACTATGGAAAGGTGAATCTAGGCAAGGTAAATGCACATTACACCAGGGCCTTTTCTCTTCTGTGGCATATTGTAGAGAAGTGGACTCAAGTATTCCTCTGTCTATACCTTCACAAAGCACTACAAATTGGATGGTTTATCTAGATCCACAACAGGCTTTGAAAGGTCTCATCTTCAGGGGCTCCTGTACCCTTCCTCCTCCCAGGTTAGGTAAGCTTTGGAAGTCTACTTTTATGCTAGTAAGGCAGTGTATGTGTTGAACACAGTACATGTGCATTAATTCCACTTAACCTGTAATGTTCATTGAACACACTGCTTTACTAGTAGTACCCTCCACCATCCCCTTTTGTTGGGTGTATATAGTTTTTTGCTATTTTGGTTCAGCAACTTTTTTGTGGGGGTGTGTGTAGGGGTGTTAGCAAAGCCAGTGGAATGCTGCTAGGTTTCTGTCTGTGAATGTGAAGGGCTGTCATGGTCCTGCCATTTGATTGGTTCTTCACCCTCAGACAGGCAGTGGGAAGAGTTCTAGGCATTGACAGACTGCCTGACAGAGGGTTGCAGGCACTACTACCCATATACTATGTTACAAATACACATTTGTCATTCTTCACCCATCCCTCCTGTACTGCCAGGCCTGGAGGATTCATTGAGTGTTAACCTGTAATAATCCTGATACGCAGCCATCAGTCTCTCTATACATTTAAGTGCTTCAAACTAATGCATTTATTTTTTCTCACCTTGGATAAGATCAAGCTGCAATATTCGCTGGATCACCTGCTGACAATACGTTGGTACTGAACACTAATTGTCCTGGTGAATTATTTTCCAGCCTGCGAACCGAGCAGAATACTTTCCTCTGTTTCTTCAGTTTTACATAACCAAGGAGTCCTAGATCCAGTGCAAGTCAAAGGGACAAAAGCTTCTTTTCCTGGCTGCTACTGGTACCAAAGAAAGAGGCTGTTCAGAGGCCAGTACTAGATCTTTCTTTCCTAAACTTGTATGTGAATGTACCAAAATTGAAAATGTCGAGATCAACCTGTCACCTCTCATTCTGCCTATAAATTACATAGTAGCAACTAGATTTAAAAACTGCTTATTGCTATATTCCCAATGCGACCGACTTTAGAAAATTTCTGAGGGTATCTATTCTCTACCTTACCCTTTGGATTCTGTTCAGCTCCAGGGGTGTTCATGAAATGTGTAGCCTTAGTCATATAGTTCATTGTAGACTGACATTCACATTTCCTTTCTTAAATGACTTGTCTCTGCAGAGTTATCCATATGTCAAGAGTCATTAACTTAAGTTTTGTGTCTCCTGTTCATTCTGGGCTTTCATTCTGGGCTTCCATATAAATGTTTCAATATCCTCCTTGACCCCATCTTACAGTTTTTTGTTTTTTCTACCTTCTAGATACAAATCTTCAAAAGATCTTTCTGAGACACGAGAAGGTGGATTTTTATCTGGATTCTTTCCTGAGCTTTATCCAATCATTTTCAGATTTCTGTAAGAGAATTTCTCAGGATACTAGGGATTATAGCTTCTATGATTTTCCTGATTCCCTTAGCCAGTATTCCACATGAGAAAGATGCAAGGTTAATTAAAACATGGGTCCAGCCTCTGGAGTATCAAATTCCAGTTTGGGACTTTCTAAAAAAAATAACTGCACCGGTGGAGACAAATTCAACTGAATCATGATCTTATTTCTCTCCTGAGCCTGCAAACCAGATTCTCTCCACAGATGCATCAAATATTGCCTTGGGAACATTTTCTATGGGGACAAAGATGAAAGGCCTTTGTGGTCATTCAGAGAGATCAAAGCACGTTAATATAAAGGAAATGCTGGCTGTGATCCTTGCTTTAAAATATCAACTATGGTCACCAGAACCTCAAGTCATCACAGATAATATCACAGTCATGTGGTACATAAGCGTGGAGTTACAAGGTAGTATCCCTGTGCAGGCTGACTTAACCCTCAAAGCATGTTAAATTCCATTACAGTGGCAAATGAGCTGAGCAGAAGTAGGACAGATCCTCACGAATGGAAATTGAATGACAGGACCTTCCAGTAGTTAATCATTTGTAGGGAACACCTCAAATAGAACTGTTCACCTACTTTCAAAATGGACCACTAAAAGTCTCTATCAAGACTTCATTCACCTGTTTTCCAGGCTTGTTTGCCATTTATTGCCCTGGACAGGAATTTTCTTTGCTGCTTTTCTACCCTTTCCACTGCCCTCAAGGAAAATTCTGAAAATTCAAAAGGGCTCCCCAAAACCATTGTGGTGACTCAGTTTTGGTCCAGATGCCATTGGTTCTGCTATAGAATTGGCCAAAGGGGATTACCACAAGCTTTCTCACAGACTGGATCTAGTTACAAGACTGGAAGTTTGATATACCGTGGTATCAATCAACTTCAACTGTCTGCACTTATTTTATGATTACATTCAGTAGATACTAAAGAAAGCAAGAAAACCTGCTACTAGAAAATCACATATTGGTAAATGGGAGTGACTTTATAGTATGACCCTGGTTATTGGCTAAGCAGCATCTGTGATTTTGTATCACTGGTGGTCAAATATTTGTGCAAGTTGCTTTCCTCTAGCTTCTTTCATTCCTGTATAAAGGTTCATCTTGTGGTCATTTCAGCATGTCTGCTCATAGATCCTTCTCTTCTGTGTTAAAACCGTTTGTGAAAGGTGGGTTACAATGCAGACAACCTCTGAAAACCATCCTTATCCCAAGGAGGAACATTGTGCTAGAGAAGTTGAGTGCCAACTTATAAACCTGCTCATCAAGCTGATTTATAGTTCTTGAAAAACTGTGTACTTGGCATTGTTATGACATCTGCAAGAAGAAGACTGAATTGTAAGCTCTCATGCTGCGTGAGCTTTGCCTCATAGTCCACAGAGACAGGGTCACATTTAAGAGTGAACCTTTGATGATAAGTAGTCCTATCACGCCTACATTCTTCACTTGTGGGTTCGGAGCCGAATGTCGGCTCCGACTCGTCCTATTTCCTAGCTCGAAAGTCTTTGGCTGGGCTAAGATGGTATCCCACAATACACTGCTCCACATCCCCAGATCTCGTTTGCCGCTTGTAGAGCTTGGACGTGGTCTCGACTTGGCTGTGGCTAAGTATTGAAAGTCTCTTTTTTGTGGAAAATTTTTCGCTAATTCTTGGCTAAAATAATTCTGTTATTCGATAGAGTTGTTCTTAGTGGTGTTGCTGCATTGTTTTTGTAGAGTGCGAGCGTGTTGTCTGTGGTAATCCCTCACATCCTCGGGCTAGGCCCGTTTAAGTTAGAGGACCTAGTCCTCCTCGTGTGCTTGTCTGGTTAGTTTTCTTAATTTAAGCTGAGAACCGTTTTAATTAGAGGTTCTATCCTGTGCCTTGTTTGTGTTCTTTCGTGTTTCTGCTTTCTGTGGCAGTGGTTTCCTGCCTTTTTGGTAGCGGCTGCTACTATTTGTTAGAATGTCTAAGGAACAAAAAGAGCATAAACCCTCTGGCTTTAAAAAGTGTATTAAGTGTGCCTATAAAATGTCTATCACAGATGGACACTCGGTCTGTGTTTTACTGTCTTGGAGCCATCCACCTTCAGGAGTCGTGCAGTTTCTGCCATGCCTTTAGTCCTCGGGTGCTCCAAGAGAGGAAAAACAAATTGAACCTAAAGGGACTGTTAAAACCGTCCTTTGAGGAGGATTTAGGTTCGGCTCCCAGTCGAAGTCTAAATCCTCCAAATCCAAGAAGAGGTCGCGGCTCCATCTGTTGTTTCGGAGCCACCTTCTAAAATTTCCATTGTGGAATCTGCTTCCTCTGCTCCACCGATTTCGGGGCCGCAGGAAGTAACTGTATCGACTGAGTCTGCGGCCTCTCCGATAATTTTGGAACAGATTCAGAGCCGGTTGCCAAGTTTAAGGCAAGCTTCTCCAGATAGGAGGTCTGCGTCTCCATCCATTTCCTCCAGATCCTCCAGGCTTTCCGATTTGGATGTAGATAGGGTGGTGCAGAGGCTCCTACAGTCGCTGGTGTTGGCCAAACTTTTCTCAGCTCCGACCCAGTCGGCTCCGGAGCCAGCTCTGTTGGTTGTACCTGCTATTCCTCCTCCAAGCGCATCCTTGTCATCGGAGCCGGTAAGTTCCGCTACGAGGGACGTTCCTGTGCTGGCGCAGATCCCCCAGCGGGGTTTATCGGTGCTAGCATCGGCCCCGACCCTGTCAGCTCCGTCCACAGGGTTCGAGACTCGGGTCTCCTCTGTCGGGCCCGAGGGGGATGTCTCTGAGCACCAGTTGGTGCCGAGCCTTCCCCTTGGCACCTCTGCTGCGGGGACTCTGGTCCTGGCCATGGCCTTGGAAGGTGGAGGGTCCTCCGATTCTGGAGGTCCCCCCTTCAAGGCTATGTGGAGCTCGCTGGCTAGGTCAGCTACTTCTATCGGATCGGTCCTTCCATCCCCTACGACACCGACGAGAGCTTCTGACATCCACCTATCCTTGGACAGCAGGGCGCAAGGGCCAAAGGATACCCCCATGAGTGGCCCTCTTCTTTCTGAGGGGCCTTCAGTCTGTGCCTGAGGAACCCACCAGAAAGAAAACTTGCAAGAGGAAGCACATAGACTCCCAGGACGAGTCCCTCACTTCCGGTACTGACCTCGAGGAGTCTGAGGGGTCCCCTAAGTCTTCCTCTGAGGATGTTTCGTTCTCCGATATCCTGGAGATTATGAAACAGAGGAGACTGGCCTTCCAAAGCCCCTTCTGAGGAGGAGTCAGTATTCCTTAAGGCCTTTGGCGCTCAGCCCTCCGCCTCCTGGGTGTCTCCACCCTTTGACCAGCTCCTGGACCTTATTTGTTGAAGGGTGTGGGAGACTGCTGACTCTGTGGAGCCGGTTCCTTGACGCCCCAACAAATTTTTGTCTGCTCCCCAAGGGAAAGAATTTTTGACAAAAGAGAGTCCTGGTAGATGCTATGGTGGTGGCGGCTGCCACACAGAAGGAAGTTGCTGAGTCTTCCTCTTCGGTCCATCCCCCTAACGAGGAGTCTAGGACAATGGATCAGTATGGGAAGTGTACACTGTCTACAGCGACCTTTACCTTGCGGTCGCTGAATTATTTGTCTCATTTCACGCGGCTCCAGAGAGATCTCCTTAAGGAGTTAGGAGATACTCTAACGGGTAACGTACCTGAGGCAGTGACTCAAATGGTCAACACTCAGCTCTCTACCCTCAACTCCATTGCTAACTCGTCCATGCGACTGATTTCGTACGAGGCCGAGGGAGGTAGTAGGGCGTCTAGTTCAGGGGTGGCCCTCAGGAGGCAAGCCTGGCTATGTCTATGTCATTTTGCGGAGGCCTTTAAGTCTTCCTTTACTGATTCCCCCTTCGGTTTCTCCTTGTTCGGGACCAAAGTCAAAGACACGCTCACCAGGTGCGAGCAAGAGGGAAAGACCTTGTCTGCCGTGGGAGTCCGTTTTTCCCTCCCATCGAGGCCTTATCCCAAGGCTCAGCGAGGGGGAAAGATGTGGTTCAAAAAATCGCAAAGGTCCTTTCCTACCGCACAGGGTGAAACCCCCCCCCCCCCCCCGAGGCAGGGTGGGGGGGTCATATTCAGGGAGACATCACCCCAGAGGCAGAGGGGGCCCTCGCAATTCGGGGACCGTGATTCCTTCCGCGGTTCCCCATACTCTCATTCCTGAGGGTGTGCACGGCTGTGCTTCTCCGGAGCCAGTCGGGGGTCGAATTTCCTGGAAGCCTGGGTCAACACCCAGGACAGATGGGTATTAAGGATAATCGCCGGAGGTTACACCATCCCATTTCACTCCACACCTCCTCCTGTCAAAAAGATCCCAGATGTTCCACCCAGTCAAAGAGGTCAGGCAGCAACAGAGGTTTCTCAGCTGCTAGAAAAAGGAGTCATCCAGCCAGTCCCCCCAGACCAGATTGGATTAGGGACTTACTCGAAATTTTTTTTGGTGCCGAAAAGAACGGAGGACCCGAGACCCATTTTGGATCTCAGCCAACTCAATCATTATGTACACATGTCCAAATTCCGGATAGTCATGCTACAATCAATTCTCCCGTTATTGAGAAAGGAAGTATGGATGTGCTCCATCGACCTGAAGGATGCTTATTACCACATCAAAATGGACAGAGCATCCAGATGTCATCTACGCTTCCGGATGGGCTCCAGGCACTTCCAGTTTTGAGCCCTGCCCTTTGATCTCACCACAGCCCCCAGGGAGTTCACCAAGTGCATGGCAGTGGTGACGGCTCACTTGAGACGACAAGGATTCCAGGTGTTTCCTTACCTGGATGACTGGCTCCTATCTGCCCCCACCAAGCATCTACTTCTTCAAAACAGAGATACTGTTATCGATCTTTGTCACCAGTTAGGCATCACAATAAACTGGAAAAAATCTGCCTTGCTACCCTCACAGCATGTCTTATTTATAGGAGCAGAGTTGGACACTATTCGGTTGAGAGCGTTCCTACCTATGGAAAGGATCACAGAGTTGCAACGACAGGTTTGGATGATGATGATGCCTCTGACACGCGTGAGGGCAAGATTAGTGCTTCAGTTAACAATGGCATCCGTTATCATGATGGTCCTGTTAGCGAGGTTGCATATGAGGATCCTACAGTGGCTCCTATTCGCCCAGTGGTCCTTTCAAACACTATCACTATCCCATCCAATCTTAATCACAGGCAAATGCAAGCAGGACCTGAGTTGGTGGCTATGCACCAACAATTTAGACGTAGGAAACCCTTTGTTTCACCCAACCTGGTAGCCATAGTGACCATGGAAGCCTCCCGGATAGGGTGGGGGGCCATTAGCTCAGCAGGATGGTTCAAGGCACGTGGCAGGAGTACGAGATAGACTTGCACATAAAATGTCCTGGAGATGAGGGCAGTGCTCCTAGCGTTGCAGGCGCTTCAAGATGTCCTCCCCATAGGGACTGTTGCGATACACTCGGACAATATGTCAGTAGTGTGGTATCTCAACAAACCAGGAGGAACCAGATCGTACCCACTATGCAGGGAGGCCATGAGAGTGTGGAATTGGGCGACGGCTTCCCAGCGGGCCTTGGTGTCAACGCACATCCCGGGGAAAACCAATGTGATCGCAGACCAGCTAAGCAGGCGATCCTCATGCCCTACGAGTGGTCCCTGAACCGCCAGGTGGCGGACAGCATATTCAGCAAATGGGGTCAGCCTTGCTGCGACCTTTTTGCCAGCCATCTCAATGCGAAATGCAGCAACTACTTCTCGCTGACCCCCCCACCGAGGGGGATCTCCAAGGGACCCTCTGGCGCACAGTTGGCCCTCTGGTCTGCTGTATGCTTTCCCTCCGTTCCCCCTTATCTCAAGGGTGATCCAGAAAGCGCTATCCTTGGGAAGCAGATTGATTCTGATCGCGCCACACTAGCCTCGACAAGTATGGATGTCCTTCAAGGATGCATCTGCAGTCATCACATATGGGTTGTCCTGCCTCAGGCAGCTCTTCGGTCGGCCGGATTCCAAAGTCTGGGTCCGGCGTCGGCTGATGTTGCCCCTTCCCCGACATCAGAGCGCCTGGGGTATAAAAGTGTCGGCCGACGCCATCTTCCTCAGTCTTTATTGCCGCTTGGTGCCCGAAGCAGAAGCAGTTCGCAAGTGCCGGTCGGCCAGCTCCTGTAATTCAGCTAAACTGAAGACTTCAAAAGCTAAGTACCCCGTTGGGGACTCTTTCTTGCCTCAGCCGATGTCAGATAAAATTAATAATTGCCTAACTTGTGGGAAACAGATACCTCATAAGGACTTCCACTCTTACTGCCTACCTTGCCTAGGCCCAGACCACGACATCTCTGCCTGTTCCGCCTGTGCTTCCTTCAACCGACGCACTCTAAGACGTCGGTCGGAGTTTGCAGAGGAATTTTTTGGGGCTAGTTTTGCTTACAAAATGCCGTCTGAGACTCCGACTTCACATTTAATAAAGAAACGGAAGGACAAGGACCAACACACGCGGTCCGCGGTTTCGGCTGAAACCACGGCTAGGCCTACCGCGAGTGTCTCTGTCTCTGCTGAAACAGAGTCCTTGGTACTACCGTCCACCGAAACCGTACAACCGACAACCTCGGCCCCGGAGGCCACTACTGTATCGGTTGTTGAATCTCCTTTGGAATCTGGTGTCCAGGAACCCTCCGACACCATTCCCTTAGACAAAACTACACCAGCACGTGGTGCAGCCAGGCCTCCTGCATCCATGTCTATTAAGGCTTTCTCTAGGGCTAAAGCTGCTAAACTCTCAAAATGTATGCCTCCCAGGGTTATTCCTCAGGGACCCCACTACAGGTTCTCAGATCCTTAGTCTAGCAGAGGACCTTATTTCATTAATTAGGGGCTCTCAGCCTCCTACAGAAAAAAGGCCCAGGGTTGAGCCCTCTGATCCCCTCTCCTCTGATGAGGCCTCTGATGGCTCTGCTCTCTCGGACTACCAGGAGGAGGCTTTTTCGGCCTACGAGGATTCAGATGCAGAGGAATCTATCCCTTCGGCCTCCCCTCCTGAAGAACTGTCTTTTGGGGAAACTCTGCACACTATGAGGGAGCATTTCCAATGGCAGGGCCAGGAATTCTGATTCCAGGAAGAGATTAAGGACCTTCTTACATTTGCCTCAGCATAGACCTTTGGCTATTCCCCCTGTTTTGAATGTCATTGATGATGTGTACTCTGAATCTAGCACAACCCCTGACACTCCCTCCGGCTCCTGCCAAACCCAATAGGTACTACAGGGTCCCGGAATCTCATCTTTTCCTTTACAAGGCCCACTCTGCTGATCCAGAAACTATTTCCCAGGGCCCTAAAGGGGTTGCAGCTGTCACTACAAAAAATCCACTCCCCTCTGAAAGGGAGTCCAGGGCTTTAGAGCGATGGGGTAAAAAAGTGTATACTTCTGCTACTCTTTCTATGAGGGCTTTAAACTGTCAATTTCATATGATAGAGTACCCAAGAATATTTGTTAGATGAATTGCATAAAAAGCTGTCTTCACCTGAACCCCTAGATCACAAATCACTTGAGGATCTGGTACATAACTCTCAACAGGTTAGCAACCATTTTCTGCAGTGTGGTTATGATTCATTGGAAGCTTCATGTAGGTCAGCTATGACAGGTGCAGTCATACGTAGGCATGCTTGGCTGAAGGAACAATCTCTGCCAGACCATGTTAAAGCAAAGCTTCTGGATGCTCCACTGGAAAAGCAAAGGTTATTTGGTTCCACTGCTCAGGAGGTCTTACAGAAATTGGAGGAAAAGTCAAAATCTGTACAAACAGTCAAAGATTTTATGCAAGTCCAACCACCAAGACTCAGCAGAAATTGGCCTTCCAAGAACTGGTCCTTTCCAGACGCAGGCAGATTTCAGAGAGGCAAGAACAGGCGTGCCAGAGGTAGAGGGCAAACTAGAGGCTCCTACAGAGGACGTCAATGGCAGCCTCCCAACCAGAGAGGTAGTGCAGGGCCTACAACTGCTGCACAAGGACAGACTCAATGACTTTACTTTGACACCGCCAACCAGGGCTCAATTGGAAGCACTTTTGGGCGGAAAGCTTTCCTTATTTTCAGAAAATTGGCACATTATTACAAGAGACAAATGGACACTACAAATAATAGACAAAGGATACAGGTTCCATTTCCACACATTACCAAAAAGAAAAGGCATGCCAGACCTGCCACCAAATCAAAGGGCAGAGGCTTTGAAACAAATCTCAAGCTTAATGCAAATGAAAGCAATAGAAAAGGTTCCTCTCGCAGAACAAGGCCAAGGATTTTATTCCAGACTCTTCCTTGTTCCAAGAAAAGAAAAGCAATGGAGGCCTATTCTCGACTTGTCCGCACTAAATACTTATCTCATTGTGCCAAAATTCAAAATGCTGATTCTACAGCAACTCCTTCCCATGCTGGGCAAGGGGTCTTGGCTGGTAACTCTGGACCTCAAGGAGGCATACCTGCATGGCCCTATCAGACAAAGCTGCAGAAGACACCTCAGATTTCTTGCAGGTTCAGAGCATTATCAATTCTCAACATTGTCCTTTGGCTTATCTACTGCGCCCAGAGTATTCACAAAATGCCTGGCATCAGTAATTGCACACTGCAGACTTCAGGGGATGCAAATATACCCGTATCTGGACGACTGCCTTATACAAGCGGACAGCCAACAAATTTTGGTAAAACACTTGAATTATGCCATCTATCTTCTTCAGGCCTTGGGATATACAGTCAACATTCACAAGTCAAGACTTGCACCATCCCAAAGAATAACTTTTCTGGGTGCGGATCTAGACACAACCACCCAAATGGCTTTCCTCACAGAAGAAAAACAAAACCAACTACCGGATTACTTCACAAACCTGTCAAGACAAACTCAGCTGACTGCAAGAAAAATCCTGCAGGCCCTAGGTTACATGGCTTCTTGCATTCTTCTGATACCTCAAGCAAGGCTACATATGAGGAAACTCCAATGGTGCCTAAGGAGTTTATGGACTCGGCACAGTCACAGCTTGGAAACTTTGATACCACTAATCCCATGCATTCAAAGGGAATTTCTGTGGTGGGCTCAAGCAAGCCAGTCAAACAGGGGTTTGCCCTTCAGCAAACCAATAACCAGCCAAACCATTACAACGGGCGCTTCAGACCACGGATGGGGAGCGCACATGGAAGGAAGATGCATTCAAGGACTATGGTCACAAAAAGAGCTGCGCATGCACATAAACCAAAAGGAAATGCTGGCAGTGATGCATGCAATCGAGGCCTTCAAGTTATTTCTACATCAGGGCCACCTGCTAATAAGGACAGACAACACTACAGTTATGTGGTACATAAACAAGCAAGGAGGCACCCATTCCTACCCTCTTTGCAGACTGGCAATGAATCTATGGCAACTTTCCTTGGCCCTCAATATACAGCTGCAATCCCAGTTTGTACCAGGAAAGGACAATATACTGACGGACAGCTTAAGCAGGACCATCATGGATGCACACGAATGGATGCTGCATCCAGACATCTTCCATCAGATAACACAATCATGGGGGAGACCGGACATAGACCTCTTCGCCTCCCCACACAATCATCAGCTGGAGAAATTCTGCTCAAGGACAATACCACCCACAAGCATGGAAAGTGGACGCTCTCTCTTTCAGCTGGAGAACTCTAACAGTGTATGCATTCCCACCTCTTCCATTAATGACCAAGGTATTACTGAAGATCAGGGCAGAGCAGCCAAGACTGATTCTGATTGCTCTGGACTGGCCAAGACAGCACTGGTACCCATTGCTAAAGAGCATGTCACAGACAAAACCATGGTTTCTGCCACAATGGCTGCTTCTCCTGTCGCAGCACAATTACAAAACTCTGCATTCCAACCTGAAAACATTACAACTAACTGCCTGGAAAATACCTTGACTCATCACCAGGATAAGCTATCCAAGAGAGTGAAGGATATCATCATGGAAGCTCGCAGGCCTTCCACAAGAAAGGCATACTCAGCAAAATGGAAAAGATTTCACACCTGGAGCACCTCAAAGGGCCTAGATGCAACAGTTATGAACATGGCACATATTCTGGAATATTTGGCAGAAATGCTCCACAATGGCCTGTCTTACTCTTCCATTAAAATTCATGCTTCAGCAATTTCAGCAGAGTACAATACTGATCCATCTGTCTTCTCTCATCCTCTGCTAAGACAGTTTCTAAGAGGAATTAAAAACATCAATCCTCCAAGGAAACCACCAGTGCCTACTTGGGACCTTAATTTCGTGTTGGAAAAACTAACACTGCCTCCTTTTGAACCAGCAGCATCTGCAGAACTATAGTTCCTCTCTTGGAAGACTGCCTTCCTTCTGGCCATAACCTCAGCAAGAAGAGTATCTGAGTTACAGGCCCTCATGGCAGTACAGCCATTTCTTATTTTTCATCAAGACAGAGTCTCATTGAGAACCAATCCTTCATTTATGCCAAAGGTGGTATCTAGGGTCTCATTAAACCAAGCTATTCATCTGCCTACCTTTTTTCTAAATCCACAAAACAAAGGGGAAAAGCTTCTGCACACCCTGGACATACACAGGCAGTTGCGCTACTACTTGGACAGAACTAAAAATTACAGAAAAACTGACCAGTTTGTAGCATATGCTGCTGGCGCACAAGGAAAAGCAATTTCAAAACAGACAATTTCAAAATGGATAGGGAATTGCATTCGTTTGTTACTCCTTTCATGGAAAAACTGTGCCAGCTAGCATTAGACCTCATTCGACCAGAGCCACAGCCACCTCCACAGCCTTCTTAAGAGGGGTGGCTACCAAGGACATTTTAGAAGCTGCTACATGGAGCTCCGTGCATACATTTTCCAAGCATTACAACTTACCTTTATATTACAGATCCAGAGCAGGCTTTGCTACGGCAGTCCTGCAGGGCATTTTAGCTACACCATCCTTTACATAGATCCTCCACCCCCAGATTGGCTATGGTATTCTTACCCATATGTGATGACTGCAGATGCATCCTTGAAGGACATAGTACAGTTTTGTACCTACCATAAATGTAGATGTCCGATAGGTATGCATCTGCAGTCAGGTTTACCCTCCCTCCTTCCCCTCATTGGTATTTCTTGGGTACATTCCCTTCTCATAGCTAGCTGGGGTTATCTATTATGGTGTATTTGTTTTTATATATGTATATATTTTTGTGCATGTTTGGAATTTATTGCATTTCTCCAACTTTAGCCTTCCTTAGAGGGCACCTGGCATCTGGGGCAAGAAAAACTGAGGAAGATGGCGTCGGCTGACGCTTTTATACCCCAGGCGCTCTGACGTTGGGGAAGGGGCGACATCAGCCGACGCCGAACCCAGACTTTGGAATCCGGCCGACCGAAGGGCTGCCTGAGGCAAGACAAACCCATATGTGATGACTGCAGATGCATACCTATCGGACATCTACATTTATGGTAGGTACAAAACTGTACTTTCCCCTTCCTTCAACCTTACATTGTGGATGCTCCTTGGACTCTGGACCCTCGTCCAGAGTTTCTGACACATATGTCGGGACAGCTCCTCTCTTCCCTGGAGACCCTCCGGCTGCCCACCTGGCTACTCCACTTCCATCCGTAGTCAGGTTTCACGATTTTTATCCTGATGTAGTCCATATTCTTTCGTCCTCTCATAAGCCATCCACTGGGAAGGTCTACCCTAGCAAGTGTAAAAGGTTTTCGATAAGGGCCCAGTCAAAAGGTATTGACCCCTACACGGCTCCCATTGACTCTGTTTTGGAAATTTTGTCTCATTTATTCTACCAAGGGTCTGCCTCAGCCGCCATCAGAGTTCAGCTAGCGGTTATTTCTAATTATCATGTGGCTTATGAACCTAGCTTAATGGCACACAGGCTGTGTAGAGCTTTCATGAAAGGTACTCTTCTCCTTCGTCCCCCTGTACCTCAACCTGTTATGCCCTGGGACCTCAGTTTTGTTCTGTAGACCCTCACTCTCCCACCTTTTGAGCCCGCGGCTTCCTGCGATTTAAAATTCCTTACATGGAAATCTGCTTTTCTGATAGCTATTACATCGGCCAGAAGAGTATCATAACTCCAGGCCCATCAGTCAAGCCCCCATATTTGATATTCCATAAAGATAGGGTCTCTCTCGGACCAAACCTGTCCTTTCTTCCCAAGGTGGCTTCCTTATCTAATATTAATCAGTCCATTGAGCTGCCGGTTTTCTTCCCCAACTTCTCTAATAAGGCAGAGTACCAGTTTCACCTGTTGGATGTTCATAGGCAACTACGCTTTTATCTACACAGGACTAAAGAATGGCAGAAGTCAGACCAGCTCTTCGTTTCGTTCTCGGAAAATCGCTTGGGGTCTGCGGTCTCCAAAGTCACTATTTCTAGGTGGATAGCTGGTTGCATCTCCTTTATTTACCAGGTAGGGGGAAAGAGCCTGCCTTTTCCAGTCAGAGCACACTCTCTACCAGAGCAGTTTCCACTTCCACGGCCTTTCAGGCTAGGTTATCCATGGATAATATATGTGTGACTGCAACATGGGCTTCTCCTCATACATTTGTTTCCCATTACAAATTGGATGTGGTGTCCAGGGCCAGGTCATCTTTTGGCTCCACAGTACTCAGGAGTATTGTCCATTGAGCCACCCAGGATGTAGGTGCTAGGGACGCTGTTCCACAAGTGAAGAATGTAGGTGAGATAAAACTACATAACATCAATTAGTTATGTACTCACCATAATGCTAGATGTATGTAGTCCATCTCACCTCACATTCTTCATTACCCACCCACCGTCCCCCACGCTTGGAGGATTTGGAGGATCCCCTGGTATACCTCATGTCACTAGTCCCTTTGGACATTTTGTTGGATCTCGTTGTCATGAGTATGTGTGTGTGTTTGGGTGATTGGATATGATTTTTCTGTTGGCAGCAAACTAGATCTAGGGATGTGGAGCAGTGTATTGTGGGATACCATCTTAGCCCAGCCAATCAAAGACTTTCGAGCTAGTAAATAGGCAGAGTCTGAGCCGACATTCGGCTCCGAACCCACAAGTGAAGAATGTGAGGCGAGATGGACTACATACATCTAGCGTTATGGTGAGTACATAACTAATTGTTTTATACACACAGTGGTTTCAGAATTAGCTTTGAATCAAACCAATCTCCCAGTTTTCTACCCAGAACCTAAAATAAGGGGTTCTGCTTTTCTGAATGTGTGTAGGCAGCTTATGAATTATCTTGACAAAACCAAGTCCCTTAGAAAAGCTTGATACACTGTTTGTTATGGGACATCCTTTGTCTAAAGGGGCAATTTCTAGGTGGTTGTCCTTGGCTATTCCTCCCATGACAAATCCATTCCTCTCACTTTCTACTGGAGCCTTTTCTTCAGTGGCATACTAGAAAGTGGTGCACTGTGGAAAGAGGGCGGATTCTAGAAGGATTTTAGAGGTAGATATTATGGTTGTCTTGCATAACTTGACAAAACGTTACATTTGATGTTGTAAATATTCATTCCTTATGATTAGGACTTCGGTTCTGTCCTCTGAACTGACATGGCTCATTCACAAGCCTGCGCCAACCAAAAAGCTCTCGCGCTAAATCCTACCCATAGTGCCCCTCTTCCTGTCTCTCCAAATCTCATTTGTCACATTCCCTACAAGACATGTCAAGCCAGAGCTCTCAAAGCGAAGGGTTTTTCAGTATCTAAAACACTTCAAAATTCCTTAAGTTTTTAAACTTTTTCCTTTGTAGCTGTTAGTTTCACTTTTTTCGCTAATCTTCCTACCTCTACCTTTGGTAGTGAAAGTACCATTGTTTGTACAGCCCCCTCCTTTCTGTTCTTGTGGTAGGCATTTCTTCCTCTTTCTTTCCATTAGTGTTTATATTTATAAAAAAATATATATATATGTGTGTGTATATATGTGTGTGTGTGTGTGTGTGTGTGTGTGTATATATATATATATATATCTATATATATATATATATATATATATATATATATATATATATAGATATATACACACACAGATATATATATATATATATATATTTATATATATATATATATATATATAGATATATAGATATAGATAGATATACATATATAGAAATACATATATAGATATAGATAGATATACATATATAGATATAGATATATATATAGATATATATATATATATATATATATATATATATATATATTTATATACACACACACACACACACACACACACACACACACACACACACACACACACATTTTCTTACACCTTTGTTTACTGTGTTGAACTTGTATAGTGTTTAACGTGTTATTTTTGGGTTAGTCCTTTAGCCTTTGATATCAGTGTTGCCATAACGTTTGAAAAGAAGACAGTTCCAGGTTTCAAACAGTGTGACAAATGTGGGCGAAAAATCCCCAACTCTGACAACCACGTCCGGTGTGTATATTGTTTTGAGTGTCGATCATTTACAGGTACTGTGCGACATCTGCTGAAACTTTAGTTCCTGCAAGAATAAACTTTATTCTTACGGGCCTACTAAAGATCCCTTTTTCGGTGGCCCTCGCTGAGGCGGAGGTCTCACCACCTCCTTCCAAAGAAAAATCTGGCTCTAAGAAAAAGAGAAGCCACTCTGTTCCAGTCTCTCCCTCCTTTACAGAATCGAAACGTCCCTCGTTTACTTTAGTGTCATCGGTGCAGACGTCTTCAGACATGACTTTTTCGGCACCAGGGAGTCAAACCATTCCCTCAGTGCAGTCAACAATCTTGGAACAAGGACCCTTTGCTGAGACCTTATCAGTACCAACCCGTTATGGTACTGGTTTACCGTCGCAGTTTCATTCTCGCTTCCTAAGACAGAATATTTTACCAAGGACAAGTTATTCTGCTACTTATGACCCATTTGTAGGGCAGCAGTACAGCCTCTTTCTGGACAGACCGGATTTCCCCTCACCAGCATCTATCCGATCCGCCAGGTGCCTGTTAGAAATAGATGTAGTGAGGCTTGTCGATCAGCTCCTAACAGCTAGAGGTCTACGAAGTCCTGCTTTTATCCCACCCGGAGCCGAAGCCCTTTCGGTTTATTCCCCTGTTTATCCTCCTCAGATTTCCACCCAAACCTCCGAGCCCCTCGGTACCGATGCTCTCTGCTATGGTTCTGACGACAATGTCTTCCTTCTTGGCACTGCAGTCCCTTTGTACCAAACTCCAGTCGGAGCTGGTCCATCCCCAAGATCTTGACCAGACTCTTGGCGTTGTGACCCCCTAGTTTGGTGCAGATTTTTTTTCCCATGGAGCCGTCTATGGCTCCGGTGGCTCCAACAGTTTCCAGTCTTTTCGGGGCTCCTATTTTGGGGGCGGGTTCGTCAAAGCAGGGTGTGATCTTAGTTCCGTGCTCCCAGCCCTCTTCGGGCAGACATGCATTCCAGGTGATGGCACCCAAGGCATCAGAACCCCCCCCCCCTTTCTAGTGTGCAGCTGACACAGTTTCCTACACAAGGACTTGGAGCATGGGAACAACAAGACTTCTTGCCTAAGGGAACCCTCTCTCCAGGATCCTCTTCAGAAGAGCCCACTGAAGAGCCACCCCAAAAGAAAGCATGCAAGAGGAAACCCTTAAATTCCTCGGAGGAATCTGTCACCGAAGATACTGACTACAGTGAGGGAGAAGGGTTCCCACGGTCTCCTCCGAAAGATGTCTCATTTGTAGACATTCTTGAGATCCTCAAGCAGAGGGGAAGACTGCAAGTCCTCCAGCCCTTTGGAGGAATCCGTATTCTTGCAAGCTTTCCGTGCTTGACCGTCTACTTCCTGGGTGACCCCACCTGCAGATGAGTTAATTAAACTTATCGTGTAGCATGCCTGGAAGGCTCCAGACAATGTTGAACCACTTCCTGGAGGCCTGACAAAATTTTCACCCCCCCCCCCCCAGAAGACCAACCCCACTGGTCCAAGCATCTAGTCGTGGATTCCATGGTCATGGCAGCAGCCACAAAGAGGACTTGCAGAGGATAGTTCAGCTGTCCATCCCCTGAACAGGGAGTCTCGTGCTATGGACAGACTAGAGAAGCGGACCTTTTCTTCAGTGATCTTTGCCATTCGGTCCCTGAATTATATGGCACGTTTTACACACCTCCAAAGAGATTTGATTTCAGAACTCTGACTCTTTGGCGAGGGTACTGCCTGATGAGGTACGAGATAAAATTGCCTCTCAACTTGCTATCCTTAAGTCCATTTCTAACTCCTTTATGCGGGTGATTGCTCACACAACTGAAAAGGCAGCTGGAGTGGCTGCTTCAGGCATTGTCGGGAGATGTCCTGCCTGAATGCGCTTATGTGACTTCACAGACCCCTTCAAGTCTTCTTTCCTCAACGCGCCAGTTGATGACTCTCTTCCCTTTTTGTCCCTAAGGTTAGAGACACATTGGCACGAAGTGAGAAGGACGGAAAGACCGTATCTGCTGTAGGCATACATTTTTCCAACTCTCAACGCTCTTATTCCAGGAATCAGAGGTAGGAAAGATGTGGTTCAAAAAATTCCAAGGACCTTTCCGTGACACTCGTGGCGAGCAATCCCCCTGGGGCAGAGGGGGGAACTCGTCTGGAAGATGCCTGTATCGTGGCAGAGGGGGACTGTGTAATCAGGGTGCCAGACTCCTTTGGTCACCCCTATCAGCGCTCCTGAGCAGCGACCCGATTTGCTTTCCTCTTGAAGCAGTCTGTGGTTGTTTTTCTCTACACCAATCAGCCTGGCAATCAATAACAGATCTCTGGGTGCAAAGAATAATAACCAGACGATCTGCTACAACCAATAAACCCGAAGGTAGAAAACCAGTAAAAATAAAAATCCACATCTTGCCAGAGAGCACACAGCTTTATTCACAGCAGACTAAGTGCTTTCACCCATAATCCTGTTGGGCTTCATCAGAGTCAAGCAGCATAAAACGTTTAATCTGCTATAAGATTGAGTTGCAATTCCTTGGTAAAAGTAGCCTAACCAAGCACATCAGTATTCAAACACCATCCCACTGAACCAACAGGATTATGGGTGAAAGTGCTTAGTCTGTTGTGAATAAAGCTGTGTGCTCTCTGGCAAGACGTGGATTTTTATTTTTACTAATAACCAGAGGATACCACATCCCCACGCTTCTAAGGCGAATCCGTGACATTCCAACCAATCAGAGGGACGCAGCAGCATTAGAAATGGGAAAGCTGCTAGAAAGTGTCATCCAGTTAGTCCCTCCAGACCAAATAAGATCCAGATTTTACACAAGGTTCTTTTTAGTGCCAAAAAAGACAGGGGACTGGAGACCAATATTGGATCTCAGCATATTACACAAATTTGTCAGCAAGAGAAATTCTGGATGGTCATGGTTCAGTCCATTCTCCCTTTTCTAGAGAAGGACAACTGGATGTGCTTGATAGATCTTGAGGATGTGTATTACCAGATAAAAATGGATAAACGCCCCAGAAGATACCTCCGCTTCCGACTGGGAGCCAGTCACTATCAGTTCAGAGTACTGCCCCTTGGGCTCTCCTCTGCCCCCAGAGTGTTCACCAAATGCATGGCAGTAGTAGTAGTAGCTTACCTCAGGTTACAAGGATTCCAGGTGTTTCCATATTTAGACTATTAGCTTTTCACTGCCTCGACCAGGAGCCTGTTGATTCAGGAAATCTCATACACTCAAGGCTTTGCTCTAGAGCTAGGAATTACTATCAACCTGGGCAAGTCAAACCTACTACTAACTCGAACCTTGGAATTCATCAGAGCACTCTTCGACACAATATCATGCCGAGCTGCTTCTAAAGATAAGAACCCAGATCCAGGCTTTCCTACCTCAGCAATTCGTCCCAGCACACCTAGTACTGCAACTGTTGGGTTCCATGGCAGCGACCATCACTTTAGTGCCTCTGGCAAGGTTACATATGAGACTCCTACAATGGCTCCTATCTTCCCAATGGGCCCTGCTATCCCATCCAATGTTGCACCCAATACGCATAAATCACTGCAAGAACGATCTGTTCTGGTGGATGAAGTCAGAAAAGAGCCTGTGGTGTCTACTGTTCCCCCCCAGCCTAGGGCCACAGTGACCACAGACGCTTCCCTTTTAGGGTGGGGTGAGGGGGGCATTTCCAAGGGAAGACTGTCCAAGGCATTTGGTCAACCATAGAGGCCAACGTGCACATAAATGTCCTGGAATTGATGACTGTCCTCTTAGCGTTGCAAGCGTTCCATACTTCCATCCCTTCCGGGACAATTGCAATACAATTGGACAACTTATCAGTTGTCTGGTACATCAACAAACAAGGCAGGAACAGGTCATACCCTTTATGTCGGGAAGCCATGAGAATATGTAACTGGGCGATGGCTTCCAACTGCTTTCTCATAGCAACGCGCATTCCTGGGAGTTCCAACCGAATCGCAAACAATTTGAGCCGGAACATCCTGTTGCCTCATGAGTGGTCTCTCAATCCGCCAGTAGTGACTCAAATCTTCCGTCACTGGGGTAAGCCTTGCTGCGATCTATTAGCATCCCCACACAACTGCAAGTGCAGAAGTTTCTTTGCCCTAATTCCCACTCTGGGAGAGTCACCAAGAAATGTTTTGACTCACCATTGGCCCCCACGTCTAATATATGCCTTTCTCCTCATCCCATAGTTCCTTAAAGTTCAAAGGTTGAGAAGCACAGGCATCCTCATTGCCCCCTATTGGCCCCATCAAGTCTGGTTCCCCTTCCTTTGCCATCATCTGGTTCACTTCCCATAGCCCTTGGACCCATCCCCGGGACTTCTCACTCACCTGCAAGGACTGGTTCATTCCACCCTGCACAGCCTCAAGCTCACAGCTTGGTATCTCCACTTCCAATGATTGCCAGGCAAACTGATTTATCCTCCT
Source organism: Protopterus annectens (assembly GCF_019279795.1). Lineage (NCBI taxonomy): Eukaryota > Metazoa > Chordata > Ceratodontiformes > Protopteridae > Protopterus > Protopterus annectens. The sequence goes on along the minus strand of NC_056729.1, from coordinate 272,338,503 downwards.
CTGTCTGTGAAGTCCTCCTGTCTTCACACAAACCATCCACCAGGAAAATATATTACAGCAAATGGACAAGGTTTTCTCTTTGGGCCAAAGAACAAAAGTTTGATGCTTTCTCATCGCCTATTCACAAGAATTTTAGAATACTTTACTACCTTATTACATGCAGGAGCCTCAGCATCTGCCATTACAGTACAGTTAGCAGCTATTGCTAACTTTCGTAATGTGATTAACAACTCTTCAATTATGTCAAACCAACTCTGTAAGACTTTCATTAAAGGTGTCTTGCATACCAAACCGCCCTTTAAACCTCCAACAGAACCTTGGAATTTAACTCTAGTCCTGCAAACCCTGACTGGTTCACTCTTCGAGCCCTCAAATTCGTGATGCATTAAATTCTTATCCTGGAAGATATTACTTTTAGTTGCTCTCACTTCAGCCAGGAGAGTGTCTGAATTGCAGGCCTTGAGTGTCAAAAAAAAAAAAAAAAAACATACTTTATTTTCCACAAGGAAAGGGTTTCACTCCATACTAATCCTTCTTTCCTACGCTAAGTTATCTGAGTCTTCTGTTAATCAGTCCATTGATTTACCTGTATTCTTTCCCATTATTCTAATGAAGGGGAGTATCTACTACATACAGTAGATGTGCATAGACAACTTTGTTTTTATTTGGACAGAACAAAATCATTCAGAAAATCACATCAGTTATTTGTTGCCTTCTCATGTCCTAGACTGGGCAAGGCTGTATCCAAAGTGACTGTCGAAATGGCTTGGGAATGCTATCACTTTCATCCATCTACAAAACAAAGTGCCCTTGCCTTCGAAAGTCAAGGGTCATTCCACTAGATCAATAGCAACTTCAGTGGCTTTTCACTCTAGAATTTCTATGGACGATATTTGTGCAGCAGCCACTTGGGCAAGACCGCATACATTTATCACTCATTACAAACTGGGTATGGCCTCCAGGGGAAGAGCATCCTTTGGTTTGATGATGCTCAGGAATATCCTTCCATAGGGCCACCCAGGACGCAAGTAGCTGGGGATTTGGTCCTAATTGTAAGGAAGGAATGAAGATTTGCAACATCAGATAAAGAAGTTGTCTTACCATAACGTTCCACCTGTGTTGTAGATCTTCCTTCCTTCCCCCTACCTGGACTCCTGGTGGACTGTGGGGTTCCCATTATATGCTAGGGTATCTGGTCAGACAAGGCCTCCAATTTGTTTACCTGTCCTTTTTAACACCTTTGTGCAGGATGGGCAAACGCGATCTGAAGAGACTGGGAGAGGGGTACTGTGGGTAGGATTTAGCTCGAGAGCTTTTTGGCTGGTGCAGGCTTGTGAATGGGCCATGTCTGTTCAGAGGACGGAACTGAAGTCCTAATCGGAATGAATGAAGGTCTACAACACAGATGGAACTTTATGGTAAGACATAATTTCTTTATACTGGACTCCTTTTTGATGCCCAAAGTGAGATTTGTTAGGATCATTCTCTAGGGGTTTATGGATCTGTATCTTTCCTCCCTTGTTGGATAGGCTCTGATAATCAACCCATTGAGCCTAAAGGATATTACAGCAGTGAGGAAATTCATCTATCTACTGTTATGGGTAAGTGCAGCTTGCACTGCTATAAATTGCTTTCTTCTTCCAGCCCCAAAAGAACAAAAATTCTAAACAACCTCCCTTAACAGCAGGCTGCTAAAGTGCCTCCATCGCAGGGTGGGGGGACTTTGCTTAGGGTAAAGGTGATATCTTGGACCATTCCTTATTTGGCTCTACTCCGGCTGGTGTAGTCCATACAGCTGCCATGGACTGGAGTTGAACACATCCTCTTTATCTGTTGGAATGCCCTTGGTGGGCAAAGGAGAGCCAGTTTACTTCCTGGAAGAAGGGACAAAGAATGCCACACTGCCTAGCCAGAAAGCTAATGCTCATCCCTTGTGAGGTTTTTGTTTGCAAGCATGTGAGCTTGTTTTTTCAGAAATTTGTCAAACTTAGACATGCATCTTCTGCCGTTGTTAATCTAGATGGGAATAATTTACAAAATTTAGCTTCTGGTAAAAGAAAAATGGGCTCTTCATTTTCTGAAGAGGTTATAAATTGAACCTCAGAACTGTGAAGGGGCAAATTTTTTCCAGATTTTGAGGAGTCTGTGGCTTTGGTCAGTCATTTTGAAAGATTTTCTTTCTCTTGAAAGTATTTCCAGAATGAATCTGTTTCAGTGAGAGACTGATATTACTTCCTTCGTGAGGTATTTGTTAGAAATTCCAGAACCACCTTCTAGTCCTTCTGTTTCTGCTTTGGGTTATTAATTTGTCACATATTGCAACTGCTCTGGCAGCCAGCTTGCAGTTTCCAAAAAAGTAGGTAAGAATGACAGATTTTATGCAGTCTGTTTCTATATAGGTATCCAAGAATCAGGCCCAGCAGCTAATGCATTAGAGAATACAGCTGCTGCTAAAAAGTTAGATAGCCTTCTATTCTCATGTTGCAGTATTCATAACAGTAGGGAGGTTGCTGCCTGTAGCACCAGACATCCGGCTAGTATACCAAAGTCTTTGGAGATGGGGGTATGTGCAGCATCTGTCAGAGGCATAAACCGACGTAGGCCATAAAAGTGACGTCTGCACGTATCCCCTTCAGAATTTTTCGGTGGCAGTGAATGTCAGACTCCTGATAGACAGCTCGAGAAGCAGTTTGCTCACTTTATTTGGACAACCGTTACAGAGAAGTACTTTGTTGGGTTGTTGTTTGACTTGTTTTCAGATGTACATGTCTGCTAGAAAGGTGAAATGTGCTTGTGGGAGACAAATTCCTCAAGGGCACACAAGATCAGTGTGTATTTTGCCTAGACGAAGCCCACGACCATACGTCTTGTGCAATTTTGTAAATATTTTGTGCCATAAACTCTCCGCAGCTATCTGGCTGCGCTGAAATTTGGAAAACCAAGGACTTCAGCATCTAGCGTTGGGAATGGAGGTTGGGGTAGGCACTTCTGACGAGCTGCCTCGGAAGAAGACCAAAAAAGTTAGGCCGATTTCCCATGCTGCACCTCTGGCATCTGGTGATGCTCTTGAGGTAGATAAAAGCCCAGGATCTCACCAGACCTCTGTTTCTCAACCTATACTGGGAACCACGGTAGAAGCCGGGTTGGCGGAAACTGAGTACGTCCACTGAGGTAGACCTGCTATCAGCTCCTGATGGAGGGGAACCACAGCTCATGGTGTCAGGGGGGTGTACACCTACCCTTCCATCCTCCCAGATGTCTGCTGCTAAACCGACACAGCCATCTGCTCCTCTGATGAGGAAACAGAAGCTGAAACACTCAGAACAACTTGTTCCTGGGTGGGAAGTTTTTTTACATAACGTTTTCAGGGCATTCCAGGCCCTTCAAACACAATTACCCCAATCTCCCACCCCTCCAGTGCAGACCTTAGAGGTATCAGAGGAAGAATATTCCTTCTCTGAGGAATCCTTTATCTACTGATCACAGATTGATTCCCCTAAGGATTTTATCACTAAGGAAGAGGATTCCATCAGTCCTGAGTTTCCAGGAGAAGTATTTACTTTTGGAGATGCTCTCTCTTATGAAAAAACATTTTAAATGGCAGGCTTCAGATGTCTCTGACACAAAAAGGTACTTTTGATTTATTACAAATGGAGCAGCCCTCCCCTTCTGCTGTCCTTCCCTTACTTCTGGCCTTTCAAGATGCCTTTCTGGCTTCTTCACAAGCCCCTGATTCCCAACCCCCAGCTTCGAAACGTCTAGACAGGTTCTAGAAAGTGCCTCAAGACACACTATTCCTGTTTAAGAACCCACCTGCAGACCCTGCAGTTATAGCTGTTTCTGCCGATAAATCCTTCAGACAGCTCCCTTCGTCTGCTCTTTACCCTACTGGCAAGGACAAGTAAGTTCATGGATAGACTAGGTAAAAAGGTCTATACCTCCTCCACGTTTGCTATGAGAGCCCTTAATTACCAAACTCACATGGCTAGGTGTGTCTTGGACATTCTCCAAGGCCTCAGCTCCGCCTACCTGATATACCAGACTTGCCAGCAAAGACTCAACTTAACACCCTTCTTTCCACAGCATCTCTGGTGACTAGGCTCTCCATTAAGTGCAACTGTGATGCTCTGGAAGCCTCCACAAAATCTGCAGCTTCTGGCTCTGTTTTGATGGGATACTCCTGGATGAGACTTCAACCCATACCTATAGATGCACAAACCAAATTGTTAGATGCGCCTCTGGATAATAAAGCTCTCTTCGGACAAGCATCAGCAGAACTCCTCAAATCCCTTCAAGAAAAGGGAAAGGAATTGCAAAATGTGAAGCATTTGTTGGTGTCACCTATCCCCAGATATCATAGGAATTATCCACAAAGGGCTAGCTTTGTTAGGAGGCAGTCTGCTCATTCTGCTCTACCCTAGGCAAAGGGAAGAAGGCAAGCTAGGAAAAACTCCACTCCTAGACTCCCTCCTACCGCCTCTTCCACTTCCTTTCAGAGTCATTATGACCAAGTCAGACCACCTCCACTGGGACTCAATCCTGTACATCCTAACACACCCGTCTCCCTTCGTCTCACCCTTTCCCTACCTTCCTGGCGGAAGAACACATCTGAAAAATGGGCGCTCTCCATTTTTCAGAGAGGTTACATTTACTTGGTGGACATTGCCCCGTTCCAGGGGATACTCCAACCTCCATAAAGTCAGATTTTATCTCTTCCCACCATTCTCCACCAATTATAGGCTCTGGGCACCATAAAAAGGGTACCTAGTCAACAGAGAAATGAGGGCTTTTACTAAAGGATGCTTCTGGTCTTGAGGAAAGCTGGTTCTTTGGGACCATTTCTGGATTTATCTGTTCTGAACCTTTTCCTCAAGGTCTACACTTTTAAAATGCTCACTTTACAGCTGCTCTTGCCTCTCATCCCAAACCAGGCCTTCATGGAAGCTCTGGATTTGAAGGATGCCTACCTTCATATACTTATACACACAGACTACAGGAAATTCCTACACTTTTCAGTAGATTCATTGCATTTTTAATTCTCTGCATTACCTTTTGGACTCTCCACAGCACCTCTGGTATATACAAAGTGCCTAGCTCCAGTGACTGGCCACTACAGAACTCAGGATATTCAAATATACCCATACCTAGATGACCTGTTAATACTGCACCAGGACTTTCAAATCCTCCACCACCTACAAAGGGTGACCAATACCCTGGCAGAGTTGGGGTTTACTGTAAACAAGGTAAAATCCCACTTGACCCCACTCAAGACCTAATTTTCCTGGGGTGCAGGATCAGAACAGGCAGGGTGGCAGCCTTTATACCAGATCAGAGAATAACAGACCTCACCCTCTACTTCAAAAACCTTTTCACTCTACCTCATTTATCAGCATGAGAATTCCTAGGAGTCTTGGGCCACATGGCATCCCTGATACCCATGCTCCCTCTGGCAAGGCTACATGTGAGAAAGATCCAATGGGTTCTGAAAACTCAGTGGAGCAAACGCTCTCACCCTCTGGATACCCCTCTCCTGCCATTCATGAAGAAAGAACTACAATGGTGGATCACTGCCATCAATCTCAACCAGGGCATCCCCTTACAGGTACTGCCCTCCTTACAGCAGATCTTTACAGATGCCTCTGATGTATGGTGGGGAGCGGTGCTAATGCACAACCACAAACAGAACACTGTGCAGGGAAAGTGCCCTACTCTCAAAGGGACCATATCAACATCAAAGAAATGAGGGCACTTTTTCTAGCCCTAAAAACCTTCCAACTAGCCCTGCTCCCAGGCATATTTAAAGTAATCACAGACAATATGACTATCATGTGGTACATAAACAACTGAGGGGACGAGATATTGCCCTGTCTGCAGTCTAGCCATACAGATTTGGACCTTGGCATCAACACTTCATATCCACCTGCAAGCAGTGTACATTTCTTCAGCAGAGAATGTTATGGCAGACACTCTCAGCAGAACTTCTGCACCCTCTCACGAATAGATGCTTCACCGAGAGGTGTTCCTTGATCTTATTCACAAGTGGAGTATTCCACAAGCAGAGGCAAACAGATGTGTCTATTTTGCTCAAAAGACCCACATCCTCAAGCTTGGAAAGTGGACGCCTTTTCTTTTTCTTGGGTGAGATGTATCTCTATGCATTTCCCCCCCCCCTTGACACCAATTCAGAGGGTCCTTCTGAAGATTCAGAGGGACAAACCAAAGATCCTGCTGGTGACCCTCTTTTGACCAAGACAGCATTGGTTTCCCCTTCTCCACCTTTTAGCCAAGGGCAATCATCACAGGTTACCCCCACCGATTAGACCTACTCGCACAAGACCAGGGGATGCCTAGTACACCTTAAGGTGATGAGACTGACCTTATGGGTGATAGGCTTCTAATCCTTCAGACACCTATACTCTGAGGATGTACTCAGTGTTCTGCAGGAGGCCAGAAAGCCTAGCACAAGGAGAAACTGTGTCAAAATGGAAAAGACTCTCCAGATGGTGTCAAAAGAAAAAAAAAAACAGTACCCTTTACTCATTCCTGTACCTGCTGTGGTTCTTTCTTTGTGTGAGCTCCTCCATTCAGGACTAATGTATTCTTCAGTTAACGTCTACTTGTCTGCAATTTCTGCTTGTCTGCTTTTGGTTCCTTCTTTGGCATCCAGGTTGGAGGTTAAGCTGTTCCTGAAAGGGGTTCTCCTTATCAGACCCCCTCATAAACCTATACCTCCACATTGGGACTTAAATTTTGTACTTGAGAAACTTACCTTGCCACCTTTTAAGCCAGCGCACTTAGCATCCCTGAAACTGTTACTTGAAAACAGTTCTGCTAGTGGCAGTCACATCTGCCAAGAGGGTATCAAATGTAAGCCATGATGGCCATTCCTCTTTACTTTATCTTCCATAAGGGCAGAGTCTGTCTTAGGGCTAACCCTTCCATCATGCCTAAGGTGGTTAATGAGCTTTCACTGAGTCAGACCATTAACCTGCCTGTTTTCTACCCTCCACCTCAAAATTCCTCCGAAAGGATTCTACGTTCCTTAGACGTCCACAGACAGTTATCCTAGTCTGACCAGCTGTTTATTTCCTTTTACCCAAGTGCTTTAGGGAAGGCATTCTCTAAACAAATTATATCTTCTTGGATCTCCTGGGCCATATGTACATGTTGTTCCCTTCATGGCAAAATTTTATCTGGGAATGTTAAAGCCCATTAGCTGCCTTTTTCAAAAGGGTAGACTATGCCTCTATCCTAGAAGCGGCTACTTGGGCATCAATTCATACTTTTACCAAGCATTACAAACTAGATTTGGTCTCCAGGGCTAGAACTGCTTTTGCTAGATCTATCCTACAAGGCCTTATTGATCAAGGACCACATTTTTCCACCCAGGCTCATACCTAACAGCTGTAGTACTCTCCCTACTATTATGAATACTGCAACATGAGAATAGAAGGACATAGAATAGTTGTGTAAGAACTTATCATAACCTTTAGATGTTCTCTTCCATGCTGCAGTATTCAGTCCCTCTGTCTTGCCCCCTCTTTTTTATTTTTTTTCTCTCCTTACCTTATTTTCACCTGTTATTACCTGGGGGGACATTGTCTCCATCCAGTTAACCTCTGCAGCAGACACAGGCCTTTTAAGCACCCTCTGGTCTGATCCTACATGTGAGTCTGAAAGGCCTTTTTTACCTCTCCTCTTCCAACTTAACAGGGGTACTATGTGTGTAGCAGTCCATTCTGAAGGGAGTACATGCTGATGTCACTTATGGCCTACGTCGGTTTGTCTGACATCAGACGCCGCATGTACCCCGAGCTCCATAGACTTTGGTATCCTGTCTGGATGTCCGGTGCTGCAGGCAGCAACCTTCCCTACTGTTATGAATACTGCAACATGGAAGAGAAGGACATATAAGTTTATGGTAAGTTCTTACACAAGTATTCTTTACTGCTAATCCCTCTCCTCCTGACCAGGATAAGAAAGCTTTTGATGTGGAGGAAAGTGTTCTTCTGCAACATTTGCATTTAGAATTCTCTACTGTTAAAGCTGCTATTGAAGATTATGACTGCCTGTTGAGAGAATGAGGAATATTTGTCACCCGTTTCCTCTTCTGATGAGAAATTTGCTTTACTTATGTGCCTCAAGTGACAACCTGTTTGAAAGGTGCAGATCATTCTGTTGATTCCACTTCCAGGGCTACTTCCACTGAAACTCTTTGAAGGCTTGCCCGGTTACATTCTCAACCTTCCAGAAGATGAATAATACATTTGGAGTTCTCATTTGGGTAAGATACCTTGTTTGTGGCTCTTTTAGTGCAGAGGCCCTTAAAAGTATGATGGGAGAGGAAAGATGATTCAAGATGTCTCTGTTTAAGATCTTCTTCTCCAACTCTGCCAAGGGATTCATTGTTTCCTCTAAAAAGCAAAGTAAGTAGCCCCAAGAAGCTGCTTTTTAAGCAAATGTTTAAAAAGCAATAGGGAGGCTTCAAAAAGAAAGCTGGAACTCCCCACAACAAAGGGCAGTTTGTATGACGTTTTTGTAGGACTTCCCTCCCACTGTGGCAGTTCTACATACTTCCAGAAGTATAATACCTCTTGCAAGACTCCCCATGAGAGAAATTCAGTGGTACCTGAAATCTGTCAGGCTCCAGCATCACATCCCCTGACTTTTAAAATGACAGTTTTAGTGTTTGTGAAAATTGAGATATTGTGGTAGACACCAAATTTCTCAAAATCCAGGTCTCCCATGTCCCCTTCTTCTCTGTCATGAGAGACTCCTCAGACTGCTTGGGAAGAAGTGTGGAGCAAAAGACTGACCAAAACACAAACATAAAATTGATGGTTTGTCACAATCATCCATTCCTTAATGGATTGGGTTTTTGGATCCTGCCACTCTAGACTTTGGAGGCAAAGCCTGGGCTTTTCTCCATACTCATAATCGCCTCCTGCTCTGAAATGATTTCGTTTTTCCACTCCTTTGTTTTAGATTCTAATCCCATAGCTTATGCTTGAGTGTTGATCATGAGGTTTTCCTCAGCATTTTTTTCTATTCTTTTAGGATGACTTTCTCCATTTATCTAAAACTTCATCTTTTACTCCCTGTTAACAAAAAAAAAAAAACTCTTTAGTTTAGCCTTGTCTGGAGCCTTTAGCACCCTATTTAGCTAGCCATTTAGATGGGTACATTCTTGTATACTGTTTCCATTAGAAACTGTCAATTTGCTTTGTGTTGGTTAGCATTCTTCCTACTATATCTTATTGTGTTAGGATTGCTGATTAAGTGCTGGGTTATTGGCAGAGCTTGGATTGTTTCATAATGGCCGACAATCGTCAGGTTTCAAAAATGGTATGGCCAGCGACCGCAAGATTCTGAAGTTGGACATGCACATATGAAGTATGTCTTGTCTTTCTGCTAATCACTTGGATGAGCGATGCTCCATTTGCACTGCATTTGGGTCCAGGGCCATCATTAAATGCAGATATAATTTTATGAAGGCACTTCTCCCAGTCCATATGGGCGATTCATCCCCTTGCTCTTATCTTCTGTATCTGTAGCTTACCCCTTGTCAAGGCGTCCTCTGGCAGACCCAGTTTGGAGAAATGTGGCTCTAGACAGGTAGACAGCACAAGGTTTCCAGGAAGTGCTCGCTGTGTCACTGCCCCCTTGTCTGCAGTTTCCTCTGCTTTGGTCAGAAAAATTCATAAATCCTTAGATTCGACCCCTGTCTTTGAATTGGTCCCCCAGGTAAGAAGAAACGGGCAGATAAGGAGACATCTGAAGAAAAAATATGGGCATGGGAAAGAAAGATTTAATATGATTGTAATATTTATGCAAAGGACAAAGCAAAATTAATCAATACAAAAAGAGCAGCACCAAAGATATTTGAGGAGAAATTTAGGCAAAGGAATCCGGACACTGAAAACTTTTACAAAACAAAAAAAAAATAAGGGAGAGGAAAAGTAGAAAAGATTAGTATTGGAGAAGTTAAAGAAATAGAAATTGAGGTTATGGAGTACCTGCAAAGTGAAGGATTCCGTGTAAAAAATCTAACTTGGAAAGCACCACAGCAGGATAGAGCAAGAGACATCCAAATTGAGGAGATACCAGTGGAACGGGAAGCAACTGGGCAGTTGCCATATGAAGATATTTTGGAAACTTCCACAGGAAACCAATATAAAAATTCATTTGAAGCTGGATAGCAAGGGAAGGAACAGGAAACTGTGGCAACTCTGACGCAGTCAATGTTGAGGAGTGATAGCCCAGTGAGTTCCCATATGAAAGGGCAGCGGGTGACACAGGATGAAATTGAAGATAATGTGCCACAGGAAGATGCTATAGAACTCTCTATAGAATGCCCACAGGAAATGGAGAACAAAGAATGTTCCCCTTATGAGCTAAGAGAAGGGCCGCTTGATTTAATAGAGATGGACATATTAAGATCAATGAAAGAAATAGATTGCAGAAGGTCAATAAAACCCAAAAAGTCAGAAGTTTGATAAAACAAATGAACACAGTAATTAGGACTGTCCATAGAGATCCATGAGATATAGCATAAGTAAACCGGATCCATTACTATGCAGCTACATTAATAACTGATAAAATTTTACCACAAGAACACAGGGGGGATAGGAAGGGGAGAAATTGAATACCATCATGGAGGTATCGAACAGAGAGCTATAAAACAAAACAAGAAGAGTCACTGTTTAGAGTATAGAAGAGGGAACAGATCAACAAAAATACTCAGATGAAAGCAATGTGCAGTATTATAACGGATCAGGATCTGTCTTGCAGTATTGCAAATAATAAACCTAAAATTCTCAGTGCAGGCAGAAAAACTTAGAAGATACACTGATAAATATAAAGTACAAGTACAAATTAAACAATTTATTGATGACCCCCAAAAGTTTTATAGAGAACTGGGAAACGAGGCAAAAGAAATTGAAAGACCACCAAAAAAGAAATAGATACATTTTGGAGAAATATTTATGAAGATCCTGTGGAACATTACAAAGATGCTGAATGGATAGAAAAAGTAAAAGAGAGAGTAAGAAGTTCAAAGGTACAGGATATGAAATGGGATGAGGTAACTGCCAGAGCGATTGAGATAAAGGTAAGGAAAAGCTTCCAGTTGGAAAACTACAGGCCCAAATGCAGTACCTAACTTCTGGCTAAAAGTATTAGTATCTTTGTACAAAGATTTAGCCATGAGTAAGAACTATTTGTATGCGCACCCCAAACAGACACCAACCTTTTTAACAGGAAAAACAGTGCTCATACCAAAGAGTGAACCTGCCAAGTTATCCTAAAAATTATAGACCAATAACTTGCCTTCCGATGATGTATAAACTATATACCGGATTTGATGCCAGTATAAGGTATTCCCTACATTGAGCAACTACATTACAGTGGCCATAAAATAATGGAAAACCACTTTGCAATTAAGCCACGATGAAGGACAAAGTATTATTCCAGGGATAAAAATTCAAAGGGGGATATTCCCTGTCACCGCTGCTATTCTGTCTTGCCCTTAACCCTTTAAACTGTCTAAGAGATTAGGCCTTGGCTGTAATTTGGCTCCTAGAAAACAACAGTGTAATAACCATTTCTTTTCTTTGTCGATTTTAAAAATGTATAGCTCATCAGATGAGGAACTGATAGCACAACTGCAAATAGTCAAAACTTTTTCAGATGATATAAGAATGTCCTTAGGTCTAGATAAATGTGCAAAAGCAACCTTTAAAGCAGGAAACTGCAGCACCTAGAAAACTTCAGTTTGAGACAAGAATGTGATGTAAAAGAATGTGATCAAGAGGGAGTGTAAAAATGTTTGGGAATTGATGAAGTATTAGCAATAAAACTTAGGAATATTTTAGAAGACATAAATTAATCCTGAAAACAGCGTTGACATCTAGGAACAAAATTCAAGCTATAAACCAAATTGTTCTTGTCCTAACTTAGTTTTTAAGCGATTGACTGGCCCCAAAGCATGTTGGATGGATTAGACAGGAAAACAAGAAGGATGCTTCATGCTTACCAAATGATTTATAAAAATCAATGCATGCAGAGATTATATATTCCCCATTCTGAAAGAGGTATGGGCCTCCTTGAAACTGATTACATGTATAGCTTTGCAGTCATGGGGCACACATCTTCTGACTTCATAAGATGGAAATGTAGAAAAAGTTTTGAAACGTGAGCAGAATAAGTCTAAGATGATTGCCTGCTTAGTCTAGCAGAAGCATAGCCCTGTCAAGCAAGACTGGAAATCAGACCAGAAGTAGATCAAAATCCAGGCAGAAACTGTGTGTGCCTGAAAAACGAAGATTATAAGGTGAAGGATCAGATGAAAAAGCAAGAAGTGTTGGAAAATGCATAAATATAGTTGCAAGTATAAAAAAACTTCTGGAAGAACCTCATGTTGATCAGGATCAAACTCAGGAATGATTAAGGAGAGGCAAATTCAAACCAAAAGATGAAAGGTTAATATAGGCGGCCCAAGATAGTGGGCTACTTGCACTTTGGTTTACAAAGTCCATTGAACATGTGGGAGAAACGGAAAAATGTAGGTTTTGTCAAACAATTGGAAACGGTCATACACCTCGTTGCTGGTTGTGACATAATTCCCATCATGTTTATAGAAACCCAAAAGACTTGAAGAAATTAAAAAAGTGCAGGAGATTATAACAAGAGTCTATTCAGTTATCTTTGTCACAACCACTCCCCGACTGTCAAAGCTCCCAAATGTTCCATCCTGCCAAAGAAATAAAGCTGCTGGACAAATGAGTCATCCAGGAGATTCCACCAGATGCGTACAGATCTAAAACTTGGTCAAGATTATTTTTGGTGCCAAAAAAAGAGCTGGGACCTTAGGCCAGTTTTGGACCTCTGCCATCTCAGTGTTAGGCAGGGTTCCAAATGCTATAACTGTACAGTCCATTTTCCTGTTGAGAAAGAACTACTGCATATGCTCCATAGACCTTCAGAACGCAAACTACCACATAATGATGAGCAGACGATCCAGAGGGAAATCAAATGTAAGCTTTTTGGGGCATGTCTGAAGCACCTGGTAAGGTAGTGTTTTAACTCTGACTTTCTCTGGGCAGGACCCTTCAAAGTCCTTACCCCTAAATAACTATTACCCCAGAGATTCGACTCCTAGGGTGGAGTGAGGGGGCATTTTCTTGAGCAGACTGCCCAGTATGACTGGCTAATTGTTGAAATGTGACTACTGTGCAAATGATTTGTGTGGGGGACCAGTATGCATTTCGTATGTCAGTATTTTACTGGGCACATTTCAAGGAACAGTTAGATCTGTGTATACTTAGGATTTGTAAATGCGTTTTCTAGTATTTACTGCAAAACTACTGTATAAGATGACAGGAGGAAGAAGAGAAATAAGGGAAAGTCATGCTGACACAGCAGACAGACCGATCAGTCTCTTATCGTCCTTCACATTTGACTAGTTAGCTGAACCTTTCAGATCAGGAAGAATGAAAATCTGGATCAATGAGAGGGGTGGATGGGAGGAATGACTGCACTAGGGCCTGAAACTCTTTTTTATTAAAAATCTGTTTTCTCATTCTGTTTGTTCAAAATTTAGCAAGCACCTTTTATAAAATGGGTCATGCAGGAAGAAAATCTGAGTCCCTGCAAACCAGCTAGTGGTCCTTTTATTGAAGAATTTCCTAATTCAATTGAAGTGTGATCTGACTGAGGGAATTTTAGGGCTTAAACATTCATGACCTCATATTGTGAGCAAGAAGTTAGATATATATTAACTTTCTAGTAAACAAGGTTACAACAGTGTTCTTCCATGAAAGCATACAGGGTTTGAATTTATTGCGCTTGTAGGTATGTTTGGATTGTTTAGAACTTCATGATGAAACTTTTTTTTTTTCATTTTTGACCCATAGTGATCGTTTTAGATTTTGAGTTCTTTAACTTTTTGTTTAGCTTTTAAATAAGTCTTTCAAGCCTTGTGCCTTTAGTCTTGTTAATGTTTTTTCTCAAATAATATTTTATTGATTTATGTACATACAGAATACAAAAAAGAGAAACTGGCAGTGAACTGTACAGTAATCCAGTCCTTAAAAACAAAACGGCAAAAAACACAGAGCATTAACAAGCATGATACAACTTATCTATATACAC
>NC_056729.1:272293168-272323852 GCF_019279795.1 Protopterus annectens | reverse complement strand
TTTAACCTTTATATGGGTTCACCTATCGTACTGCTAATACCCAAAATGCAGACAAATCTCATAGCTTCCCTGTTCCCATCTGCAGGAACATGAAAATATCAAGCAAATCATTTCTGCACAGTGAGACATTATCTCCACGGACAAAAAACTGAAATCCTCCTTGGGCACATCTCCCACCTTCTGCTACAAAAAAAACGAAAACTTTTCAAGCATTGTTTGAGATCAGAGACACACCGCTTCTTTTAGACAACAGCAGCATAACCACAGCCCCCAAAGGGATGTTCACCTGCTGCAATTGTGTCTCTTGCAAACGCATCTTGGTGGGGCAAGAATTCATTTTCCAATATTGCTCCCTCAAAATCTGCTCCCAAAGATTTTATTTTTGTCACACCAGTTCCGTGGTCTATGCAGCAGTATGCGACTCTTGCCTAGCATTTTACATCATCAAAACCACCAGGAAATTCAGACCGCATCAAAGAACACCTAGGAACAGTAAGATCCCATAATCCCAGCAATGCCCTAGGAAAATACAGTACTAGTTGCACTGGATTCACAGTGTTCAACATTTTTTTGTACTTTAACAAATAGCTCCGTTTTTCGGAGACACGGACTCCCTACTTGAAGTCAGGGAGCTCAAATGGCAATTCAGGCTGAATGCAGAAATAATACCAGGACTAAATGAGAATTTGGATGTAAATGTGCTTTGAAGTGGCGTAGATAACACTCTACAGCCGCTCCTAGCAAACTTCACTGTAAACTTGCACTAAAGCATTACATCACAAGTTGTTACCTTAATTTAAATATTTGTTTCTCATTGGCGTAAATTAAATGTATTGTAATTAGCTACTCAGCCCAGCTCACATTACCGATTGGTTAATTCCTCCACCTAATTTAAATATATGTACTTTTTAAGTGAATTGCCTTGGCACAGTATTTCATTCTGAAGAAGATCTTTACATCAATAAAGATTGAAAGCGCTAAATCCCGAAGTTACGCTCCATGTCTTTGTCCTTCACTAGATGCTCAGGAAGTTTTTTTACTTAATAGTTTTTTTGTACTTCTCTCTCTCTCTTGTTGGTTCTTCAGTTTTTGTATACAGCTATATATAGATGTATATGTGTATGTATGTATGTATATGTGTGTGTGTGTGTGTGTGTGTGTGTGTGTGTGTGTGTATATATATATATATATATATATATATATATATATATATATATATATATAAATATATATTAATGTATGTATTTTAAACTTCTACAGTAGAGTTCCTTTAAATAAAAATTTTGCTCACTAGAAGGTTACATGTCTGTTGAATAAGATGGGTGGACTTGGAAATCTGCATTTAAGGATTTTTCTCCACGTGGGGTTGTTTAGGCAATAATATAATTTTTAGACAGAATGAAATATAAATTTGTGAGTTGTGACACCTGTGTTCCAGTGTGGCTTGTATTGTATTGTGTTCCACCTCTCAGTGAATATCACTATCTCACTTTTTTATTTCTTTTGAAAGCCTTTTGTTACAAATCCTGTCTATTTCCAGAGATGCATTCTGTTGAACCAATTGGAAAACATACTTTGTAATGTGGTTTTGATTCACTAGAGACATCTTGCAAGGCTGCTGTCACTGGGTCTGTACTTAGAAGGCATGCTTGGCTTATGGAGCAATCTTTGCTGGATTATGTTAAAGCTAAATTGCTGGATGCTCCCTTAAACCAAGACCGCCTGCTTGGCAACAAAGCAGAAGTAGTACTTAAAAAGATGGAGGAAAAAGCTAAATCAATGCAAACTGTTAAAGATTTCCTGCAAGTACAGCCTCCCAGATATAGTAGGCATTGACTCTCTAAAAATTGGTCCTTTCCTGCCTCTTTCATGCCTTCTCAGTCCAAACCCAGAACCAGCAGAACACCCAGGCCTCAGTCCCAAGGTACTCACAGGGTTAAGCAGTGGGGGGCTCCCACTTCCAAAGCAGGGAGTGGTAAGACTCTCCCATATGGTAAACTGTCTCAATAACTTAACTTTAAATCTTCCAAGCCCTGCACAACTGACTGTTCGCTTAAAGGGAAAGATTGCCCGGCAGTCAAAAAACTGGGAACTCATTATCCAGGGCATATGGGTTTTAAATATAGTTTCTGAAGGATACATATTCCACTTTCACTCCTTACCAATCCCAAAAGGTTGGCCAGACCTACCCCCAAATCAGTAGGCAGAAGCTCAAAAGCATATTCTTGCTGTCGAGCATTAGGGCTATTCAACCTGTTCCAGAAGAGGAAAAGGGGCAGGGTTTCTACTAGATACTTTTTCTGGTGCCCAGAAAAGATGACAGCTGGCGTCCTGTACTGGACTGATCTCTGTCCTGAACACATTTTTGGTGATTCCAAAATTCAAGATGCTAACTCTCCACTAGATGCTTCCTATGCTAGGCAAGGATGCCTGGTTGGCAATACTGGATTTAAGGAAAGCCTACCTGCAGAACCAATAAGGGTATCTTGCAGAAGATACCTACGCTTCAAAGCAGGCTACATGCACCATCAGTTCTCTGCACTGCCTTTTGTCTTATCTACTGCACCCAGGGTGTTCACAAAATGCCTATCCCCAGTCATTCCTTTTTGCAGGCAAAGAAATATCCAAAGATATCCATACCTGGATGATTGTCAAATTCAGGCAGAAAGCCAGGACATACTATTGAATCATCTGGGTTTTGTACAGAAATTGCTTACTTCTCTGGAGTGCACCATAAACGACAATAAATCGCATCTTGTAACCTGTCAACGAATTGTATTCTTGGGAGCAAGCATGAGCACAACTTCTCAGTTGGCTTTTCTCACGCCAGAAAAACAAGGTCATTTGACAACCATTCAAAACATATATATTCATCCAACCAGACATTTTAAACTATATTCCAATACTTATTCAGATTGCAAGACTACTGACGTCATTTACTTTTGTTTTTGCCAGCAATGTCTTGCCTTCTACGTTGGCAAAACTAATAGGCTTTCTAAAGACAGAATTTTAGAACATATCCGTGACATTAGGAATAATAAGCAAACAAATGCACTTGCTAATCATGTTATGTGCACAGATTCTTCTCATTCCTTCAAATTCTTTGTCTTGCAACACATATATAGAAATCTGAGAGGTGGAGATATAGAAAATGTTAGAGAGCCATGAACAGAAATGGATACTGAAACTTCATGCAGAAAGATACCCAGGCCTCACTGGTACCACCTCTTTGATTCCATTCTTCAAAGCTAGACACCTTAAACATTGACAGTTTTTATTGTTCATTTTTATTGTTACTTTTATTATGTTACATTTTATGTATATGCAAATGTATTTTATGCAGCATTTATTCAGCATTTTATATGTTATTCATGCCATTACTATGCTCATGTTGTAACTGTCTCTTTTAATAACTTTTGGTGTATGACATCATTAATTCATGAGATAATTGGTTTGTTACCTATTTAAGCAGTGCTATTCACTTTATCTTTGTCTGATGAAGCAACTATTGTTGCGAAAGTGCTCTGTCTTTTACTTTTTGTTTTCATTAAATGTTATTGTGAGTTACCTTGGTGCATTGTGTTTACATTTGACAACCTACTTCAAACTACTGGCCACAAAGACCCAGCTGTCTGCAAGGAAAATACTGCAAGCCCTGGGGTTCATGGCCTCCTGCATTCTACTAATTCCGTCTGCAAGACTGCGTATGAGGAAACTACAATGATATCTAAAAAGCCTATGGTGTCAACATTCTCAGGATCTAGAAGCAATGATTCCTATCATTCCTTGTCTACAGATTGGGTAGACACCTGTCACCAAAACAAGGGACTGCCATTCACTCTACCCCCTGCCGCCCAAACCCTAACAGACTCATCAGACTTTGCATGCGGGGCTCACTTGGCAGGTAAGTGCATTCAGGTCAAATGGAACCCAAATCAAATGCAACTGCACATCAGTCAAAAACAATGTTAGCTGTACAGAATTCTCTGACATCCTTAAAGGACCACATCCTTCCAGGACAATTCATGGTAAAGACGGACATCACTTTTATGTGGCACATAAACAAACGGGGGGAACCCACTCATACCCTCTCTGCAGACAAGCCATGGCTCTGTTGAACACAGCTTTGAGCTACCAAGTGCACCTACAGGCTCAGTTCCTGTTAGGAAAGCTAAACACACTGGCAGACCTAAGCAGAAATCTCATGGACCCACATGAGTGGAAACTGGAACCAAAGATATTCAACATGTTGAGAAAGAAATGGGGGAGCCCATATATAGACCTGTTTGTCTCCCCCCAGAACTACCAATTGGAAAAATTCTGCACTAGGACTCCCCACAAACAAGCTTGGAGTGTGGATGCCCTCTCCTTCACATGGAAAAACCTGGAAAAATCTTTCAGTTTATGCCTTTCTCTCTCTGCCTCTTCTCTCCTAGGTACTACTAATCATAAAACAGGACATACCAAGGTTGATGCTGATTGCACCAGACTGGCCACGCCAACACTGGTACCCCCTTCTACGCACTGTGTCCCTCCTGGCACCATGGCACCTGCCTCAGACCTCTGACCTGCTGTCCCAGCAGGAGGGCCAGATTCTACACCCCCCACCTTCAAACCCTGAACCTGGCAGCCTGGCTAGTAGTTACCTAATCTCTCCATTACCATCTCTCATTAAGCAAGTGTTGGATGTGATTCTGGAGGCAAGGAGGTCTAGTACTAGAGTCCCCTATGCTGAAAAATCTAAAATATTTTGTTCCTGAAACCAAACTCAGGGGATGGGCACAGCAATGCCCAATTTACCTCAGATTCTTCAATACTTAACTGAGATGCTGCAGAAGGGCCTCTCCTTTACCTCCATCAAAATTCATGCATCAGCCATTTCAGCTTATTACAAAACAGAACCCCTGCTCTTCTGTCATCCACTGCTGAAATAGTTCCTTAGGTGGGCCAAAAACTTAAGACCACCCAGGAGAGCCCCTACTGCAGCCTGGGACCTTAACTTTGTATTGGAAAAACTCACTCTACCTCCTTTTGAGCCAGCTGCAAATGCAGAGTTGAAGTTCCTTACTTGGAAAACAGCCTTCCTTTTAGCCATCACTTCAAGAAGGTTGTGTGAATTACAGGACTTCGTGGCAGTGGAGCCTTTCATCATTTTTCATGCAGACAATGTGTCCCTCAGGACCAATCACTCCTTCATGCCCAATGTGGTATCCAGTATGGCCCATAATCAGTCCATTCATCTGCCAACCTTATTGTTTACTCCACAGAACAAAGGGGAGTGAATACTGCACTCCTTAGATGTGCACAGACAACTTTGATTTTATTTGAACAGGACTAAACCTCTCAGGAAATCTGAACAACTGCTGGTTGCATTTGCTGCAGGGGCAGAGGGGAAGGCCATTTCAAAAGCAAACCATTTCTAAATGGATACGCCACTGCATTAATTTCTGCTGTAAGCACCATGGATAACCTACCCCACAGGGGATTAGACCACATTCAGCCAGGGCTGCATCTACCTCTACAGCCTTTCTCAGAGGTGTCCTTACTAGGGGCATCCTAGAAGCTGCTGTCTGGAGTTCTGTACATACCTTCAAGCATTGCCATTTGCCAATTTTCTCTAAATCCAGAGTTGGCTTTACCACTGCAGTCTTGCATGACCTTATTGCTGGTCCTAATGCTATCTAATTATCTCTTCCCATCCTTAGCTTTTGGAATCTACCCAAATGTTATGACTGCAACAGTGAAACATTAAGAACATAGTACAATTGTGTACACTTACCATAAATGCAGATGTTCGAGTGTATTCACTGTTGCTGTCCAAGTTACCCTCTCTCCAGCCCCCTGACTTCTATTGGCTATGCCTTTATTCTTACTATGTTTAAAGCTTTTTGGTTTATTTGCTTTTTTGTTGTATGTGTAACCTTATGTACATATAATTGCTTCCCATTATGGGGGCACCTGACATCTGGGGCAAGAAATACTGATGTAATGGCGTCAGCTGCATGCTTTATACCCCTGACTACCTGACGTCATGGAAGATGAGACAGCAACTGGCCTTGGGACCCAAGACTTTGTTAATCAGGCCGACTGAGGGCTACTGCAAGCAGATAACCCAAATGTGATGACTGCAACAGTGAATACACTCTAACATCTACATTTATGGTAATTGTACACAATTGTACTTTCCTTTTTGTTTCGTGGGAAGGAAGCGCTTGGGAGAGGTGGAAGCTGTCAAGCCCATTTGTTCATATGTTGGAGTGTCAGTTGAACCTCTGTTGTGTGGTGATAGTTGGAGAGTAGTGAGGCTGCCCGCTTGATAGTCATGGGGGGACAGAACCTGCTTCCTTTCCACATGAGACCATCCCTCGCAGCAACTTCTCTGACCCCGAGAGTTTTGTTTTCAAAGGTGAAGTGTGCCACCAAAGCCGTGTTCCCTTTAAAGATTTGCTCTCCCATGTTTGCATTTGTTTTAATACACTGACAGCTTGGGATTGGCTGGCTCAAACTCCAAGGGGTAACACCTAGTGCTTTTACTAGGTGTTAAGTGGCAGAGTTGCTTCCCTCTTTCAAGGTTGGGTGAGTGAACAGCTACTCACTCGAGTGTTTCCCAGCCAGGTCCTGCAAACACTGGATCTGCTAAACGAACTTGGGTCACTGCAGTCAAGGCCTTCTCTACGCCATGGAACTAGCTGTGTCTCAAGTTTCTGAGCTTGCTTGGGTGCTTTTTGATATTAAAGGCTCCTAGAGCAAAAAAAAAAAAAATTCATCTGAAATATAAATCCTCCATTTGTCTTGTTCCTTGTCTTAGAATACTTTTCATATAGTGTTAAAGCTGTGATGGCAATCAAGCTATTTAGAGTGAAGCAGGATTTTTAGTAATGGATCATATTCTATAGAAGATGCCTACGGCAAATGCATGCTTATTTTGAGCTCTGTTTTACATAAGAATTTCCCTTCAGAACTGTGGTCTCCTAGAATGGCTGTAAGTGCTACAATGTCAGTGTTTCATTTGGTCTTATTTTGCTGTTAGTGCTTTGCATAGAATAAGCATTCATCCTTAGTATCAATCAAGTTGTTTGCCACTTAGCCTTGTCACAATTGTAATGGATCATTTTGATAACATCCAGCTGACTGATAAATGCAAATGTGGAGGTCCAGACACTATTGGAATATGTAATGAAAGACTGAAAGTTTTTTACTACTGCATACATATATATATATATATATATATATATATTTTTTTTTTTCCAGATCGGGTGTTCTGCTCTGATGAAACAACAAAGCAAGTATATGAAGAAGTTGCAGCATCGGTAGTACGTTCTGCAGTACTGGGTTATAATGGTATGAGATGCACTTTGCATCTAATTTTATAGGTTGTATCTTCAGCTTACCTGTTTGCTTATTTCTAATTTTTTTCTAATTTACAGGAACTATTTTTGCTTATGGGCAGACTTCCTCAGGCAAGACCTACACAATGATGGGGTTTGAAGAATGTCGTGGCATCATACCCCAGGCCATTAATAACGTCTTTGAAATCATCAAACAGGTAATAGATGACCCCCCCCCAACACATACCCCTTTAGTCAGTTCCATTAAAGAAGAAATTATGCAGGTTTTGTTGTGTGGCCTAATGCTTCCATGCATAAATTAAACCATCTGCTGACGCAGGGCAGTAATTGTACACACTGATGTCTTGTCTA
The DNA here is from genome assembly GCF_019279795.1 of Protopterus annectens. Classification (NCBI taxonomy): domain Eukaryota; kingdom Metazoa; phylum Chordata; order Ceratodontiformes; family Protopteridae; genus Protopterus; species Protopterus annectens. Next base: position 272,316,152 of record NC_056729.1, on the reverse strand, counting down.
CTTGTGGCTCTATATAGGGAATTGCAAGTGAATGGTAGTTCACACAGAACTGTGCTTCACAGTTTTAAAGTTCTTTTACTTGGGTGGACCTGGCAGACCACCGGTGTGTAAGTTCACCATCAGATATGTGTATCACAGTGCCTTATTAGCAACTGTGTGTGAAATGAAATAAAAATGTTGGCAACTGCTGGAACTGTTTAACTGATATTTTGCAGTTGAAACAGAATTTTGATGATATAAGCATGTGTTTGCCTCAGAAATTGATATCTAATACAGAATGCTTTAAAAAAAACTGGTTGCCTGCAGGTATAGAATTTGGTCTGTCCTCAAAGGAAAACTCTGAGAATTTTGTCTGCCAAAGTTGCTGCTTACCAGTGTGGGCTCTTCCTAATGTATGTAATTATCTCAGTTTTCAGTGTCCTTTCTCCATACACAAAATATCTGAAACTGAAGCAGTTGTACAATACTTCCAGTTTTGAAAGGTTTAGTTAAATTTTTTGACCACCTCATGGCAAAGAACATCTACCTTTACCTGGGTAGTTTTCTCTTATTCAGGCTACATGCTAAAAGGAATTAGCCAGAAACCTGGTTTATACCGTTAGGTTCCTCAACAACTTAAGTATATCCCTAAATTATTTAACACCCAGTGTCAGTGGAACACTTTAATATAAGGCATTCTGAATACCAGGTGGTGTAGATCACCCCCCTTTAAAAAAATCTGTCAGGAGCTTTTTTATATACCCAGGCAGATGCATACAAATGTGGTTGCAAAAGCCAATGCTGTGGCTTACATGCCAGCCTTCATCTTCACTGTCCCCTTAATTGAGCTGCACAAAGGAAATGCAGCTTTACCTAATGACCTTTTTTTCTACAATTCTGTTAGAAAAAGCAATTCTGATAACAGCATTCATAGTGTAGTGGATGCTGGGCACCTCTGCTAATATAACCAATTTAATGATGCATTTGTAGATCCCACAGAAAACTGTCCAGACTTGGGACAGCTGTGACTGTACCATGGGTGTGTGCACAGGACCAAAAATGATGGAGCAAGAATAAAGCCAAGACAGGTTATAAATATGATTATTGCCCACCATTTGTGTTCTGCAGATTGTAAAATTGGTTCAAGGTTAATAGTCTTCAGGCTGATAAGACATCAGCAGGTATGTGGAAGATAAATGAACGGACCACTTACTGTTTTCTTCTGTTCACAGTTGGCTTTAAAACAGAACATTTAATTTCTTGGCCTGGTACATTCTCTTGGCAGAGAATGCCCTTGCAGATCATTTTAGTAGATCCCCTCATTTTAGCTTTATGGGGAAATTGGAGCTAAAACGTTTTGGCAAGCTGCTCATAGTTTTGGATACCTCAGAGATAGATTTATCTCCCTATGAAACCCCAGAGTCCTATTTTGGATATCTTGTAAGGGTCTCTAATAATAAACATATATTTATTTTTCTAATACTGAAAACTGCAAGAAAAACCTAGCCAAATTAGAGTTTCGCTGTGTGATACCTTAAGCAGCTTGTAATAGAGGCCCATGGGATATATGCAAATGACCCCTTAAGGACATCAGATGTTTAAGCTATATGGCTTCTGTGTCCATGACTTTTTTTCCTTTTCAAGTCTTTATGGATTCATTCAGGTCAGAAGAGCCAAACCCCACTAGCTGTGGGCATGTATGTTTCGTCCTTTGTATGACCTCGTCAGCACAGTATAAATGGACTGTTTGGCTCTACTTCAGAAACCAGGGTCTTTAAACCCAGCTGGTGTATGTAACCTATAAGGTGCTGTTATTGGCTTTATTGGTCTGAATTAATCCATAAAGACTTAAAAAGGAAAAAGTTGTGTACATTCTGAAGCCATATAGCTGAAACACTTTGTCGTTAAGGGGTAATTTGCATATATCCCATGAGCCTATATTACAGGAGGTTTAAGGTATCACACAGTGAAAACTTTAGCTTGGCTAAGTTTTTTCTTGTAGTTCTTTGGTTTGTCTGTGTGAACTTTTCACTCTTTGGTTTGAATTTTTGGAATACAGAATTCTTTATGCCTTTCTCCTTGGCCATAATCCTTGAGCACTTCAAAGGTAAGTCTGGAAGGTGTCAACATAATTCTGTTGCTACTGCACCCTCCTGTTAGTAGAGGAAACCTTGTTTTTCCTTTTGTTTCTTTTCTGAGAGTGTTGAGTGAGACGTTTCCCTACTATTTTCCATCAATCTCAACCTTGCTACCAAGCATTTGGAAACCACTGTGCATGCTAAGCGAAAATCCTCTGTCTAGCAGCTTTGAAAAATTGGATCTTTATTATATTGAACACCCTTTCCTTGGGATATCCGATGTATTTTAAAGAAGGCTTTGCTGCTAAGAAATACTACCTGAACAAGTGGACCAGCTCTCCATTTTGGTGTAAGCAGTATGTCATTCAGCCTAAGGAAGTATCCAAGTTTTGCTTTATCCAGTACCCCTGCTTAACAGTGGCTTTTTTATGCCTCATCAAGGTACACCTTTCTTCTGTTTTGGCTTCTGTCTCCCGTCTTTTGACATGTACTTTCCTCCATTATGTAAGGTTTTAAAGGGAGCCTATTTTTGAGACCCCCCAAGGAAGCCTGTGATTCCCTGTAAGATCTGCGTTTTGTCATAGAAAACACATTTCCTTCTGAGCTAGTAAGGTCAACACTAATCATTTTTTAATTTTTTTGAAGCGACCTTGAAGGTTAACCATTATTACTTCCAGAAGAATTGTAGGCAATAATGTGCATCTAAACCTTGCACTGTCATCTACAAAGACAGGCTGGCCCTTAAGATAAGCCTCTGCTTTATGCAGTGTAGTCTTATAGTGGACCTTAAATCAAACATTTCAGCTTCCAGTCTTTTGCTAATCCCCAGAAAAAGGGAGAACTGGCACGTATCAAACATGTTTGTAGACAGTTGAGATGTAGTGACAGAAGTAAAGATTTTGAACAAAGAAAATGGCTGTTGTGGAGGTAGCATACCCCACTCGTGTCACTATACCTCGCCCATCACTGTTTGATCCTGGCACACAGTTTGTAGGAACAGATGTTTATTTTGCAGTTTGTGAAAACAGAAGGCAAATGTCTGTTATTGGTAGAGTAAAACTTGAACTGATCAGGAAAAACTGTGAGGTGGGCTACTACCCCCCTCAGCCTCTGCTACTTTTTTTAAATGTGTATACAAGAATGTGTGTCTTTAATATGGCTCCTCACATGGATGGTTCTGCAGATGAGACTGGTATGTGACTGTTTTGAGCTGTAATATTGGCATGTACCCTGTTTTGCAGAGATCTGTTGATATTCTAGGCAGGCACATAAGGTGGACTGCCACATCCCTGACCCCTCTCTGATGGTGGGGGACACCCACTTTAATCTGGCAACAGATCTCTGCCCATAATTTTGAAAGTATGCCAGTTACATTTGTAAGTTACAATGGAACTGTTTTTTTTGTGTATCATAATATCTATAACCAGCTTTATTTGCCAGATAGAGGGGGAGTCCAGGGTCCAAACAATGTTCCAAGGCTAACCGGCTGTATTTCTTTCTTTTTATGGTCAGCATGGAAAAACCTTGCAAGGGCATTGTTAGTACTATAAACTTTCAAGAATATGGTGGTACTGATTAATGCTAGGAGCTTAAACTCCACTTCCTACAAGTGAGCCTTCTTTCACCCTGGAGGATGTAGACAGCTGTGTAATGACTGAGATATAGCTTAAAACCCTGGAGAGTATTCAGGCTGTACAGGGCTGTAGAGCCTTCAATATGTTTAGATCAACTATTGCTCAGGAGGTGAAGAAAGGTGAAGGTGTCTCAGTCTTTATCCAGAAGACTTGCATCAAGGCTGGTAAAGCAGCATGATACACTAGAGCTTCTTGGTGTCCAAATAGCCATCAGAAAGGTCTTGTACCACGTATTAGCTAAGTATAGAACTCTCTCTATGACTCAAGAAAGCCACAATGCCGGTCTACAGAGGCTGGAATCGCTCCATATTAAATCCAGTACCATTTTTCTGGGTGATCAAAACTATCAAACTATAGACTGGGAAACCTACACCACCACTAGTGCACAAGGACAGATTCTTGGATCTTGACTAATTGCTCCAGGGCATTTATATTGAGTATACACAGGGGGAAGGGGGGAACAATACCTTGGAGCTTGTGCTTACTAATACGAGGGCATCTTGTGCCATCCTTTGCGCATCATCACTTCTTAGGTCTGACCGTGTTTCCTTTGAAATAAAATTGAGAACCGAGACTGCTTCCACTCAAGGTACATTTAAAAATTTCTCCAAGACAAACTACCAACTCCTAAGTGATACACTAGCAAGCGTCAAATCCCCACCAAGCTCTGTTAACTTCACTGAATACACCGAAATGTACACCACCACAACAGCAGGTGAACAGTGTACCCTGTAGGAACAAGTGTAGGGTAAAGATCAGAAATTAACCCTCTTGGTGTAACCATAATATTAATAACAAGACACAAACGGGCACAGGACCCCAGGAGTTTAAATAATACTCAAATACGCAGTGACATGCGGAAAGAACAGATCTTTAATCACATGAACGTACCAAACTGTAAAGTGTTTGCATCCAACATGGACTTCATCAGATGTTACAAAAATAAACCGCTACAACTTCATATACATCCCCAAACCCTTAATTTTAATTGAATAATTAGATAAATAGATAATCGGATAATACATAGTCAAATAGTACAAATACAAAACCATTAAACCTTGGATTCAAGATTTAAACTTTTCATAAAACATTAATCCAATAAAACAAATCCAGTTAAAACCTAAAACGCAATCGTATGAAATTGTGTGTGTCTTGTGATTGGTTACTGTTTTCTCTTGGGCACCTTTGCAGCTTATAAAGAATGGATTGTGGCTAGGTCTAGTGAAGTCCTCGTCTGTCTTTACTCGGCCCTCGTTAAGCAAATCAGTGGGTATAATGCTGCCTTTAGTGCATCTTTCTCTAGATGCATGAAGCAACTGGAATGCCCACACCGGTGCCTTATAAAATGATACAAAGTCTAAAAATAGGTCCTATGTGGATCACCTCAAAGCTATGCCCCTGTACTCTGTATCTTACAGACTGCCAACAGTTGACCTATGTAGCACACAAGGCATCCCACGACCCAGTTCTTATGGACCTGCTGCACATCAGTAAGTCGCATAGCATCAGAAATGCTCTAAACTTCTGCAACATCAGCAGAACAGTTTGAAGAGACAGGTGCATCTTGCAGAGGGATACCACTGGTCTGGAACAGACTCACCATCCATGTAAAACCAAGCCTATCCCTGTCTATAGTTGAACACATCTTGGATCTGTGGATTTTCAGTAGAAAATGTACTTCAGGAGTGTCCCTTATACAATTAATGGATAGATGTCATTCCTAAATGCTCCCACATATGGGTCCCCTGAAATTATCTATGGTATGACCACAGTTATTCTCACTAGGAATAGTATAAAATTATCAACCATGGGATGGATAAGGCCAGTCTTAACACCAGACAGGATAGATTAATTTAAGCACCAAAAGGAAATTGGCTAGGCTTACAGCCTGCAAGGGCAGCTAGCCTAGTACTTGCCTGTCATCCTGTGGCGACTAAATATCTGTATGGCATGTATTTGGACATTCCTTCACCCCTTTTTTACCTGGGCATTATAAACCCAGACTTTTTTCAGGATTGCAGCACATTTTGCCAATGACCCTTTGTAGGACTTGTAGGCTGCTGCTTCCTAGTTTAGCTCGGTGGCAGTCTCACTGTTTTACTCTTCCCACATGTTCTGAGACTAAGTGATGCTTGTGATGGGCATAATACAGTTGTAATATAGTCATTATAACTCTAGATATTTAAGTAGTAAGATTTTTGATTTGATAAAATCAAGTACATCAATCAATAACAGATGTATTTATGTGGGAAATGTACTTAAGTGGATATTGAACATTGCACTGGAGTCTTATTAACGACTTTTACTCATGCTTGTTTGCAGTTTCAATGTGCAACTGCTTCCATAAATGTCTGTGTGTAATCTTTTACGTTGTTACTCCCCTGCTTGGACAATCTGTTAATCGCAAGTTTAAAATGTTCATCTTCATCTTGTATCACAGTTGTTCTGTAAGCCTACTGATAACAGTTTGGTAACTGTTCAGCTGTGGTGTTATGTCCAATTTAATTATCCTTTTTTAAGGTCTTACTAACACATTACTATTTGAAGATCCTAAAAGTATTACTCGTAGTACTTGTATCTTTGTTACTCGCAGAGCTTTCCTTGCTTATCTAGATTCCCTTTGTTACTGGTACTGTCCTTGCACCCTGTAATTGCTGCAGTTATTTTCTTTATATGCTGTCTTCATTTTGTGCATAATTCAGTTCATATTTTGTTTTCAACATGCCGTCCTACTGCTCTGGCTGCTGATTATCTGTGTAGTAACCTTAATATATTTTGCGTTTTTGTTATGCTGATGCATTTATATGTTCTTCCTATAGTTGTCATAACTTTTGGGGACTTGACCATGGGTGAGATCCAGCAATCTAGTCTGACTTTGAGTTTTAGCCTTTTTCATGGCCAAACTAAACTCTGTTTCCCAGGAACAACACTGGGTTCATGGTATGTAGAGGTTACTAGACTACATGTCTCTGCACTGTGTAGGCGTCCTTCATTTTGATGGTTCAGTCCGACAGTCCTGAGTTAGGCAGGTGAATACTCCTTTGAATATATATATATATATTTTTTTAATTCATTATTGTGTTGTCATTTTGAATAAGTTGACTGCTGCCGTTTGGCAACTGTGGATTTCAGTAGGCTTGTAGGTTGCATGTCTGTTCATAAAAAAGTGAATTAATATGCATGCAAATGCCAGATTCACCACAAATTAATTCCCTATGTGTGTGCCCCATTCTAAGGACATGTCCCCTTAAGTTTGCCAGACAAATGTTTTAGTGAAAAGCTGTGAGAAGGCAGTACATTTTTTGGGACTAGCTTGACAAGCTGAAACCATTAGTACATTGTCCATCAGGCTGTCTTACCAAATGATTCCCAGCAGTCCTTTTTAGGCTTTCTTGTTGAAGCACGTGGATCAGTCAGCTTACTATGAGAAGGTGAAGTGGGAAACCAGGGACATAGCAGCTGGTCCTTCTTGATGCCTGTAGGGCCTATGGGTATTGGGTCAGTAGAGATGTTTTTATCAGGCCTCGACAGTGAAGCCTTGTATCTTATAGCTGTCTCAAGGCTACCATGTCTTCTGTTGTGGGCATGCCTCTTTGCGTCAAATGTACTTCAGCTGATGTCTAATTGGGCATTGGTTCTCTGATATCCAGCTGTGATATCAGTTTCTTGATCCCACTGGGGAAGGGAGATACCTTCCCCCCATCATGTTAGATATGATTCCCAAAAACCTTAGTGCTGAGGAGCATGACTCCTGGCCATAATTTAGTTGCTTGAGGCAACACTTTTTGCCGTGTATAAAACCCAGGTGTACCATTGACAGGCAGCAGCTACCTTGCATTTCTTGCTGACTTATGGTGACCAGATGCAAGGAAAGCCCTCATTCTGTACTTCTACCTAAGCTTTCCTGTCATTACTGGGGGAAGATTGTCCAGGATTTTCACTTTTCTCAAAACCTGCAGGCCAGCCTGGATCAGCTGTGTCTGCCTTTGAGGTAGCCCTCTTAACTAAAGGAGGAGTCAGCTTTCTCCTGAGAGAGGAGTATATGATTCCTCATATTCTGAAAGGAAGGAAGACCTCGCAAGTCTCTAATGCTTCCTTTTTAGGTGTGACACCAGTAGTAAGTGTACCCTGTCTTTTTAGTCATTACCAGAAGCTATCTTATTTGGAGAGAGACCTTTTTTAATTAGTTTTTATTTATTTATTTTTTAAATGGGACATTAGAGGCTTTGGATGCTCAAATAATATAGTGACTCGTGCTTTTGAGGATGTCTATACTATAATATTTCTTGAACGGGAATCCCATTTCCTTTGTTCCTAGGAAGTCTTTTTTTTTTTTTTATATACTTGGTTCATGATCCTTTCAAGTATTTGTATGACAATCCACTGTTTGATCCAGTAGTGGTTGTGACGTCCAATTAATATCCCACCGGACTGCCACCAATAATGATGTTGCCCACTTAAAACCCGAGACAGTAATTAAGGAGCCTTAATCCTCAGTACTGATTCCAGTGTGGGAGCATCTTGGAAAACACCAGAGCACCCAAGAGTAAAATTCCACAATTTCCCTTAAGAGCACAACAGGAGCACACTCTCTTTCCTGGGACTGGACTTGTATACCTGTGTCCAGCCCAAATGTAATCCCGTATTAATACGCATCAGAGCAGTGTGTTCTAGTTTAAAACCTCTGACTCCTACTCAGAATAAATCAGTTTTCAATAAACACCAGAATTCAATCACCAGAAATGTGAAATTAAACTGTAGGATAGAAGTCCATCATTTTAGAAAAGCTCTAAATAGCTAAACTTTCCTAATCTAACTAGAGAATGCAGGTCTAAATCACATCGTCGAACTTGTACAAGTTCGAACAATGTAATATCGAACCCAAAAGTCCAAAACCGCACAGTAACTAACACACAGAACAGCTATTTTTTCCCAGGGAAACCAATAGACCTTAAACTAAAACTACTTAAATATGCAAACTCCGAGATTGCACCACAGTGGAGAAAATAGCAAAGCCCCAAAAAAGGCCCACTAATTTTTTTTCCTGAGAAAAAAATCGATGTGCCATAACTTCGCTATTTTTGCGTTTTGCACTTTTGGGTTCAATATTACATCGTTCGAACTTGTACAAGTTCGATAATGTGATATAGACCCGAGAATACTGTCCCCCGATCTAATCTAAGACATAACAGCAAGGCAAAAGCTGGCATACAGTTTTAGGTGAGTCCTTTCTCTTGGTTATCCCCTGTACAACACTGTGACTCTAACTCTTAACTAACCTTGATCTGACTTCAGCAATCTCTTTCATAGTCCAGGTTAACAGTCTCAACTGTCTTATTTTAAAAATAACAACCAGCTGTTTGAAAAAGTTTTTTCCCCTGTCAATCTGTTTAAATCACATATCAACTAGGAACATTCTAATGACATCACCTACTGATCTCCACCGACAGTTTGTACGTTAGAACCTCCCTCACAAACATTTGCAATTAGAAATGCATCAAAGCACTGACAGATTCTTGAAACATTTTGTATAAACCGGGAAATACTCAACATTTTAAAAACTTATTTAGATTTTTCACAATTGGACATGCTGGCATACAAGCAAGTTAATCTGAGAATATACACAAATTTCCTGCCAGACATGCTAACACAGATGGCCGTGTTTTCATTTTCTTCAGGATGGTGGTATTGTTTGCTGCAAGGGGTCTACATTTGTTCTGACTCGAGATATTCTTCCTGGTGACTTGTAGAGTAGAGTCTTGGACCACTTTTCAGAAGAAGACTTTACACATCAGTTCTTTCTTTCTTTCTTTCTTTCTGATGACTGGGGAAGTCCACTGGGCCATGAAGAGCCTGTTTTCACTGGAGACCCGGGGAGAAAAGCGCCAGGAAAAAATTGATACAGAACATACATGATGCAATATAGATATTATTGTGAAATATATAGCATGTTACATATAAAATATATAATCACTGAACACAAATTAGGCATTCATTGAACATTGAAAAATAAGTGTACGAGTAGTTGAAGCAGTAGTACATCCATAATAAGGAATAGGTCATCCCATAATATGGGAGAGATCATCCCAGACGCAGTTGGAGATTTGTCCAGGGGAGTCATGGTGATAGTATTAGTAATGGTATAAGTGTTGTACACAATGGAAAAAGAGAATGAGAGAGGCGTAGTGGGGAGTTTAAATTGGAGCATGATATGGGCATTCCCATTTGGAAGACAGATGAGAGAACTGAGATTTGAAAAAATGTTATGGTTAGATAAAGCATGTGTGTGTTCGTTTGTTCCACAGTTTAGCTATGGAGCAGGACAGTAGTAGTTGGCCAGGAGGACGCAAAGGTTTGTAGACTTGTAGGAGGTTTTGATTTTTGGGTCTGAGTGAGTGGTTAGCTATACAAAGGGTTAAGGCTGTAATGAGAATAGGGGCAGTTTGCAGGTTTGAAGATGAGCTTTTGGGCAGTGGTAAGTTGGAGAGATGTCTGGTACTTGGAAAGTTTGAGCCATTGCAGGGTATGGAAGGAGTGGCAGTGGTGGGATGAGTTTTTTGAATTGGTTGCGAATTTGCAGATTTTGTGGTAATAGGATTCGAGTTTGGATCGTAGGCCAAGCTGGCCATTGGTGAACAGGGGAGTGCCGTATATAAGAGAGTGGAGAAGGAAGGAAGGAGGATGCAAGAGTTTGTCTGGTGGAGGGGCTGAGGTAACGGTTGTGTCTTTAGAGAAGACCAATTTTTTGATGGGTTTTCTTTATTGAGGAATGAATGTGGGTGTCAAATTTTAGGTCTTAATTGGTGATGATGCCTAGTAGCTTGTGTGACCCCTGTGCCTTGGCCCAGCAATCAAGGAGCCTCAATCCTCACCACTAACACCAGAGAAAGGCGTCTCGTATATGAGGAATGGATAACAAATGCACACAGTGAAGTGCAATTTCCCTTGAGAGCACACAGAGATCAGTCAGTCCGGGGCTGGTCGCTCCCGTGCTCCCCAGGTCCCCAATAAGGCTCCCCACTGGCACAGCTATAGGGTCCAGATAGCACCCTCTTTGTCCAGCCAGTGCTTCGTGTCTCTGCCCAAGTAGCTGACACACACACACACTTTGAGATAGAGTTTATACAACCACACAGACACTTCTGGGGAAGGCTAGTACAGGCTCTCCAGCTGTGCCCCTTTTACCCAGACTGTACGGCAGTATTCGCTTGCCACCACCCAGCTAATATTATCAGCTACCCAAAGGCTCTTAAAAGGGTGTCCAATTGTTACTGTGCAATATTAATATCCAATTGGTAGTATAGCCCAGGGCTAAAGCTATGAGTGGCCTTGTACAGTTTTACCAAAGGCATGCAAGTGCTCTTAAGAGCTTAAATTATTTCTACACAAACCAGCCACAGTTAAAAGGTTTTAAAATATTTAATAATAAATAATTAAAACTACAAGACAATACTTTCTACTACACAGAGCTAGTCGAGTTCAGAGATCACACAGAAATACTTAAAATAAATCAGTAGTACAGTTCTGACATCACAGAAAAGCACTTTGTCTAAACTTTATAGATGTTCTTCATGTTTCACTGTTGCAGCCATCGCATTTGGGGTATCTGCCTGCAGGTAGCCCTCAGCTGGCCTGAATACCAGAGTCTTGGATTCCTGCGTCGGATGCTGTCTCTTCTTCCATGACGTCATGTTGACAAGGGTATAAAACATGCAGCTGATGCCATTACATCAGTCTTTCTTGCCGCGTGGTGCCCGAAGCAGAAGCAGTTCACAAGTGCCGGTTGGCCGACTTCTGAAATTTTCCTTTTCGAGTTTCAGAACCGAAGTCTTCAAAACTAAGTACCCCGTTGGGGGTCCTTTTTCTTGCTCTTAACCGATGTCAGTAAAAGTTAACAATTGTATTACCTGTGGAAAGCAAATAACTCATAAAGATTTTCATTCGTACTGCATTCTTTGCTTAGGCTCCAGACCACAAAGTCCCTCTCTGTCGGTTTTGTGCCTTGTTCAGCCCCAAAACTATTCGTCGTCTGGCTATATTGGCAGCAAATTATTTTGGTACTTGGTATAACTATCCAGAAATGGCTTCGGTAAGCCATCCGACTACCGATATGTCGAAAAAAAATGTAAGGATAAAGACAGAGACCAACGGCATAGGTCCGAAACTGCCAACTCTTCCAGTCTGCTGGTACTCAGTGAAGTGCTTTTGCAGCCCCTGTTAACCGCTACCTCAGATTCGCAGGCCTCTACTGAGACCCATTCGGAGTCTGGAATGCCGCAAGATGCTTCTTCGACTATGGAACCTGCGAATGTCTCTACCTTGGATGGGTCCGGAGCTGCTGTCCTGTGCCTCTGAGGGTGTATTCAGGCCTACAGACTTGCATTTTAAACAGACGCCATCTTCTTCATCAAGGCCTAAAACTCGACCCACGCCTAGAAAACCGATGTCCAAACCGCATGGTCAGGCCCATATGCCTAAAAAACAAATGCTTAGAATGGCTGAAGACCTTATTACCTTAATTAGGGGAAGCCAGCCTTTCCCGAGACCCAGAACTGATTTTCCTAATGATTCTTCTGATCAGGAATCTGATATTTCTGATGTTCGTGTTACACTGTTGCAGCCATTACACTTGGGTTATCCTGCCGTCAGGCGGTCCCGCAGTCAGCTAGAGTTCCAAAGTCTTGGTCCGGCGTCTGTTGCTGTCGCCTCTTCCCTGACGTCAGTGCGCCAGGGGGTATATAAGATGCATCTGACGCCATTTTCTTCAGTCTTTCTTGCCGTGCGGTGCCCGAAGCCGAAGCAGTTCGGCCGACTCTTGAGATTTTTGAAGTCTAATTTCGGATCTGAAATATTCAAAAAAGCTAATTACCACATTGGGGAAACTTTTTTCTTGCCTCATACCAATGTCAGAAAAAGTTAATAATTGTATTTCTTGTGGAAAGCAAATACCTCATAAGGACTTCCACTCTTACTGTATTCCATGCTTAGGCCGTGATCACGACGTCACTAGTTGTCGGTTTTGTGCTAGATTTAACAAACACACTATAAAAAGACGTTTTGATTTTGCTTTGCACTACTTTGGCCAGAGGTTCAATTATACTATGCCGTCAGCTCAACGGATGACCTCAATACCGAAAAAACGCAAAGACAAGGACAGAGACAGGCATCCGAGGTCCAAAACCGACGAAACCTCTTCTAGGCCAGTCGCCGGTTCTCAGTGAGGCACTTTCGCAGCCCCTGACACCCGCTACCTCAGAGCCACAGGCCGCTTCCGACTCCCATGTGGAGACAACTAGGCCTCTGGAAACTCGAGGTATTGGGCCTACGGAAACTAATCCCTCAGATGGGTCCGGAGCCGCTGAGCAGGCATCAGCTTCTGAGGGTGTTTTCAGACCTTCTCAACTTACTTTTAAAACTACAGCCAAGACAAAAGTACCACTAAAGACAAATAAACAAGTACAGCATTTTCCTGGACAAGCCTCCATAAGAAACAGATGCTTAAAATGGCCGAAGACCTCATCACTTTAATCAGGGGTTCCCATCCCCCTCCTGAGAAAAGGCCTAGGCAGGATACAGACTATGATTCCTCTGATCAGGTTTCCATTTCCTCTGATTCCTCTTCAGACCAGGGATACTCTCTACCCCCCTATGAGGACTCTGATGCTGAAGAATCTATCCCTTCAGCCTCTCCTCCTGAGGATTACTCTCTTGGGGAAACTTTACATGCCATGAGGGAGCATTTCCTTTGGGAAAGTCAGGATTACTCTGAATCCCAGAAAAGGCTCGGGGATTTCCTTTTATTGCCTCAGCACAGGCCCCTGGCTAATTCCGCCTGTGCTAGATATTGTGGATGATGTGTTCTCTGAATCCAGCTTATCTCCTGATTCTTTGCCCCCTGCTCCAGCCAAACCAGATAGGTATTATACAGTCCCTGACTCTCAAGTTTCTGTACAAAACCCCTTCTGCTGACCCAGAAACTATTTCCCTGGGTCCAAAAGGGGTTACGGCTTCCATTGCAAAAAATCCAGTACCCTCTGACAGATTCCAGAGCTTTGGATTGATGGGGGAAGAAAGTATACACTTCTGCAACTTTAGCAGTAAGAGCTTTAAATTGCCAATTTCACATGCTTAACTACCAGCAATATTTAATGGCTCCGTTAAAACAGAAAATGCTTGCAAGCTCAGAAGCTCCTGATTGTAAAGAAATGCAAGATTTATTGCATGTAGTTGAACAGGTGGGAAAACATACTCTGCAATGTGGTTTTGAGTCTTTAGAGGCCTCTTGTAGAGCCGCAGTTACAGGTTCTGTGATTCGAAGACATGCTTGGTTAAAAGAAGAGTTTACCTGATCATGTTAAGGCAAAATTATTGGATGCTCATTTACAACATGATACCTTGTTTGGTGTTAAGGCAGAAGAGGTGTTAAAGAAAATGGAGGATAAAGCTAAATCTATGCAAACCGTCAAGGATTTCTTACAGGTACAGCCACCTCGATTTAGCAGAAATTGGCCAACAAAGAATTGGTCCTTTCCAGTGTCAGACAGGCCACAGAGAGGCAGATACAGACGCCCGAGAGGCAGATATCAACCCCAAGGCTCAAACAGACAAAGACAGTGGGGCACCGCAATCCCAAAAGGAGGTGAGGACAAGTCTCAACCTTACAGGAAACCGTCACAATGACTTTCCCCTTCGTATGCCAAGCACTTCCCTTTTGAAGCCCCCTTAGGGGGAAAACTCGCACTTTTTTCTCAAAACTGGTAAACAATCACCCAAGACAAACGGGTTCTGAATATTTTGTCTCAAGGTTACAGGTTCCACTTTCATACTTTACCAAGGCTAAAAGGAATGCCAGACCTGCCACAAAATCAATGGGCAGAGGCACAAAAACAAATTTCAGTCCTCATGGACATGAGAGCTATTCAAAAAGTACCACAACATGAACAAGGACAAGGATTTTACTCAAGACTCTTTCTAGTCCCCAGAAAGGATAAAGCTTGGAGGCCCATACTAGACCTTTCAATTCTGAATACTTAGCTGGATATTCCGAAATTCAAAATGTTGACATAGCAGCTTCTACCCATGCTAGGCAAGAAGGCTTGGCTTGTTATTCTGGACCTCAGAGTCATACCTGCATGTCCCTATCAGACAAAATTGCAGAAGATACCTCTGATTCAAAGCTAGTACAATGCACTACCAATTCTCTTCACTGCAGTTTGGTTTATCTACTGCGCCCAGGGTCTTCACAAAGTGCTTGGCACCAGTAATTGCATTTTGCAGACAAAAAGGAATTCAAATATATCCATACCTGTACTGCCTCATTCAAGCAGAGACCAAGGAAATTCTTCTACAGCATCTGGCATTTGTAAAAAGGTTGCTAATTTCTCTAAGGTACACAGTAAACGAAAAGAAGTCAGAACTATTGCCCTCACAACAGATTATATTCCTGGGTGCCAGCTTAAATACAACGGCCCAGATGGCTTACCTCACGCCAGACAAACAAGTTTAACTAACTCAATATTTTCAATTACTGGCAAAAAAAAGTCCCATCTCCCTGCAAGAAAAATTCTGCAGGCCCTGGGATTCATGGCATCTTGCATACTACTAATACCATATGCAAGACTGCATATGAGGAAATTACAATGGTACCTAAAAAGTGTTTGGACTCAACACTCTCACAGTTTAGAAGCAGTAATACCAATGATTCCCTGCCTACAACAGGAGTTTCGATGGTGGGCACAGGCATGTCACCTAAACAAGGGTCAGCCTTTTGCCCTACCCACAGCCAGGCAAACTCTAACAGATGCTTCGGATTACACCTGGGGAGCATACATGGCAGGAAAATGCATTCAGGGCCAGTGGACCACAGACAAGATGCATCTTCGCATCAATCAAAAAGATATGTTGGCTGTTCAAACTGCCCTAACAGCTTTCAAGGACCTTCTGCATCCAGGACAATTATTATTAAAGACAGACAACACCACAGTAATGTGGCACATAAACAAGCAAGGGGGAACATATTCTTATCCCTTATGCAGACAAGCCATGACCTTGTGGAACACAGCTCTAACATATCAAGTTCACCTGCAAGCACAATTCCTGCCAGGAAAAAAAAAATACTCTGGCAGACGATCTAAGCAGAAATATCATGGACCCTCATGAATGGAAATTGAATCCGCAAATCTTCAGCATGGTAACGCAAAAATGGGGATGCCCAGACATACATTTTTTTGCTTCCCCACTGAATTGCCAACTACAAAAATTCTGCACAAAGACTTATCACAAGCAAGCATGGGAAGTGGATGCTCTTTTGTTCAGCTGGAAAAACCTAAACGTTTATGCCTTCCCGCCACTGCCTCTCCTTTCAAAGGTACTCCTAAAAGCCAGACAAGAAAAACTACAGATGATCCTGATTGCTGCAAACTGGCCATGCCATCACTGGTGTAATCTATCTTAAGGAACTTGGCTCAAGGCCCACCATGGATTTTGCCTCAAATTTCACACCTTCTGACTCAACAAAACAATCCGATCCTGCATGGTCAGCTCAAAACCCTAAACCTGGCTGCATGGCAGATTCATTAGTAAAACAGGCAGCACCTCTCTCTAAAGCTGTTATGAATGTCATTTTGGAGGCTAGGAGGCCTAGCACCAGGAAAGCTTACTCAGAAAAATGGAAGAGATTATGCGCCTGGAACCAGGCTGAAAGCCTAGATCTTCTTGTTCCAAACATTTCTCAGATTTTACAATACTTAACTGAGATGCTGGACAGAGGCCTATCCTTATCAATTGAGATCCACGCCTCTGCCATTTCAGCACATTATAACACGGATCCTCCTTTATTCTCTCATCCCTTGCTAAAGCAGTACCTCAGAGGAGCTAGAAACATAAGACCACCCCTGAGAGCACCAACACCAACCTGGGACTTCAATTTTGTTTTTGAAAAGCTGACCCTGCCACCTTTTGAGCCAGCCAATACAGCCGATCTAAAATTTTTATCATGGAAAACAGCTCTGCTCCTGGCAGTAACTTCAGTACGAAGACTCTCAGCGCTATAGGCATTAATGGCAGTGGAACCTTTTATAATTTTTCATCAGGACAGGGTTTCTTTAAGGACAAACCCTACTTTTATGCCAAAGGTGGTATCTAGTGTGGCTCTTGACCAAACCATCCATTTGTCAACTTTTTATCCAGACCCCCAGAATAAAGAGGAGAAACTTCTGCATTCTTTGGACATACACAGGCAGCTACGCTTCTACTTGGACAAAACAAAAGCTATCAGAAAAACTGAGCAACTGTCTGTAGCATATGCTGCAGGATCACAGGGCAAGGCTATCTCAAAGCAGACTATATCCAAATGGATACGACACTGTATTCGTTATTGCTACACACAGCATGGGAAATCAGTCCCAAATAGCATTAGGCCACATTCCACCAGGGCTACAGCCACTTCAGCGGCCTTTCTCAGAGGAGTACCTACCAAGGCTGCAACTTGGAGTTCAGTGCACACCTTTACCAAGCATTACCACCTGCCTCTTTACTCTAAATCCAGAGCAGGATTTGCCACTGCAGTTCTGCAGGGTCTCATAGCCAATCCTAACTCTCTTTATAGACCAGCCACCCAACCTTAGCTTTGGGATTCTACCCAAGTGTGATGACTGCAGCAGTGTAACACGATGAACATAGTACAGTTTTGTACCTACCATAAATGTAGATGTTAGAGTGTTCACACAGGTGCAGTCCAGGTTACCCTCCCTCCATCCCCTCTGAGGTAGCTGGCCTTGTCTGTACCTTTCTATCCTATACAACCTTTGTGGTGTATTTGCTTGTGACTGAAGGTATTTTTTTTATTTTATATGTTTTGCCTACCTACTTGGGAGCACCTGACATCTGGGGCAAGAAAAACTGAAGAAAATGGCGTTGGATGCATCTTGTATACCCCTGGCGCACTGACGTCAGGGAAGAGGCGACAGCAACAGACGCCGGACCAAGACTTTGGAACTCTGGCCGACTGCGGGACCACCTGATGGCAGGATAACCCAAGTGTAATGACTGCAGCAGTGTGAACACTTGAACATCTGCATTTATGGTAGGTACAAAACTGTACTTTTCTTCTGATTACCAGGATTTGCCCTTATCTACCTATGAGGATTCTGATGCAGAGGATTCCATTCCCTCCTCCAGAAGGTTTTTCTTTTGGTGAAACCTTGCACACTCTTGAGGAGCATTTCTGCTGGGAAAGCCAGGATTACTCTAACTCCAAAAAGAGGCTCAGGGAATTTTTACTCCTCCCTCAACACAGGCCTTTAGGTATCCCTCCTGTTCTAGACATTGTAGATGATGCTTTCTTGGAATCTAGCCTTTCCCCAGATCCTTTACCTCCAGCTCCCACAAAACCTGATAAGTATTAGAGTACCTGACTCTCACAACCTCCTCTTCAAGAATCCTTCCGTGAATCCAGAGACCATTTCCCAAGGGCCAAAGGGCATTAAGGCTACTGCTGCCAAAAATCCTACCCCTTCTTATAGAGATTCTAGAGCCTTGGACAGATGGGGTAAGAAGGTATATACTTCTGCTACTTTGACCATTAGGGCTTTAAATTGCCACTTTCTTATGTTGAAGTACCAGCAGCATATTATTGGACTACTTAAACAGAAAATGATGTTGATTCCTGACTGTTCTGAACACAAAGAATTAAAGGATTTAATGCATTCTGCAGAACAAGTTGGTAAACATACTTTGCAGTGTGGTTTTGACTCTAGAAGCATCTTGCAGGGCTCGTGTCAGTGGGTCTGTACTTAGAAGGCATGCTTGGCTTAAGGAGCAAAACTTGCCAGATCATGTTAAAGCTAAATTACTGGATGCTCCCTTAAACCAAGACCGCCTGTTTGGCAGCAAAGCAGACGTCATCCTCAAAGTGGAGGAAAAAGCTAAATCTATGCAAACTAAGATTTCCTGCAAGTACAGCCTTCCAGATTTAGTAGGCCATTGGCCTTCAAAGAATTGGTCCTTTTCAGCCTCTTCCAGGCTTTCAGTCTAAACCCAGGAACAGCAGCCCACCTAGGTTACAATTTCGGGCTACACACAGGCCTAAGCTGTGGGGGGCTCCCACTTCAAAAGCATGGAGTAGTAAGACACCCCCTATGGAAAAATGACACAATGACTTGACCTTAACCTTCCCAAGCCCTGCTCAGCTGCCTGCTCCCTTAGGAGGAAAGCTAGCCCTGCATGCAAAAAACTGTGAACTCATTACCCAGGAGGAATGGGTTCTGAGTATAGTTTCCCAAGGATACAAATTCCACTTCCACAACCTACGAACCCCAAACGGTTGGCCAGACCTACCCCCAATCAATGGGCAAGAGGCTCTACAGCAGGTTTACTCTTCCAAGTATCAGGGCTATTCAACCTGTCCCAGCAGAAGAATGGGGACAAGGTTTTTATTCAAGACTTTTCCTGATACCCAGAAAAGACAGCTCCTGGCGTCCTATCCGGAACCTCTCTATTCTAAACACCTTTTTGGTAATCCCAAAATTCAAAATGCTAACACTTCAACAGCTGCTTCCTATGCTAGGCAAAGATGCCTGGTTGGCAACCTTAGACTTAAAGGAAGTTTACTTGCACATTCCAGTAAGGGAATCTTGCAGGAAATACCTACGCTTCAGGGCAGGCTCCATGCACTATCAGTTCTCTGCACTTCCCTTTGACTTATCTACTGCCCCCGGGGTATTCAGAAATTGTCTAGCTCCAACCATTGCATTTTTCAGGCAGAGAAATATTAGATATACCAGTACTTGGACATTTGTCTGATTCAAGTGGAAAGCCAGGACTTGCTATTAAAACATAAGTCATTCGTAAAGAAACTTCTAACCTCACTGGGGTACACCATAAATGAAAAGAAATCTCACCTAGTACCCTGCCAACAGATTGTATTTCTGGGAGCAAGCTTGAACGCAACTTGCCAGATGGCTTTCCTCATTCCAGAGAAACAAGTTTATTTGACAACCAGCTTCAAACTACTGGACACAAAGACCCAGCTATCTACAAGGAAAATTATGCAAGCCCTGGGGATCATGGCCTCTTGCATTCTACTAATTCCATATGCAAGACTGCATATGAGGAAACTACAGTAGTATCTAAAAAGCCTATGGTGTCAACATTCTTAAGACCTGGAATCAATGATTCCTATCATTTGTTGTATAAAGACAGAGTCCCTTTGGTGGTTAGAGGCCTGCTACCACAAAGGGCTCCCTTTCACTCAACCCCTTGCCGCCCAAATCCTAACAGACACATCAGACTATGCATGGGGCGCTCACTTGGCGGGGCAGTGCCTTCAGTACAAATGGAACCCGAGACAGATGCACCTGCATAGGTTCATAGGTTGGTACTAGGCTGTCAGCCCTAGGGCCTATACAAGCTTAGCCATAACAATTCCCTGGCTATTTCTTCCCACACTGTTTACTTCTCTGGACCACTGTCTAGCAGGGCGACTGACGTCATCCCCAGGTGAATTTCCTTTCTCCCATCCAGTCGTCGAGGTTCCTTTTGAAGAGGGCCAAAGAAGCACTCCGTTTGACATGTAAGGGCAGTCTATTCCAGAGTCTGGGGAGAGCATATCAACCAAAAAGAAACGTTAGCTGTACAGAATTCCCTGACAGCCTTCAAAGACCACATTCTTCCAGGACAATTATTGGTAAAGACAGAGAACACCACGGTTTTGTGGTATATAAACAAGCAGGGGGAACCCACTCGTACCCTCTCTGCAGACTAGCCATGGCACTGTGGGGCACAACCTTTGAGCTACCAAGTGCACATACAGGCTCAATTCTTGCCAGGCAAGCTAAAGCCCCTGGCAGACGACCTAAGCAGAAATCTCATGGACCCACACGAGTGGAATCTGGAACCAAAAATAGTTAACCTCTTGAAGAACAAATGGGGGGGTTCCAAAGATAGACCTGTTTGCCTCCCCTTAGAACTACCAATTGGACAAATTCTGCACAAGGACTTCCGACAGTCAAGCTTGGAAAGTGGATGCCCTGTCCTTTAACTGGGAAATCCTCATAGCCTTTTTCCCCCTCCGCCTCTCCTCTCGAAGGTTCTGCTAAAGATAAAACAGGACAAGCCAAGGACATTACTGATTGCACCAGTCTGTCCACGCTAGCACTGGTACCCGCTTTTGCACAGTATGACACTGCTGGAACCATGGCACCTGCCTCAGACCCCTTACCTGCTGTCCCAGCAGGCAGGCCAGATTCTGCATCCTCATTTTCAAACCCTGAACCTTGCAGCCTGACTAATTCCTTGAACGCTTTAATAGTATCCCTCAGTAAGTAGGTGCTATATATCATTATGGAGGCAAGGAGGCCTAGTACTAGAAAATCCTATGCTGAAAAGTGGAAAAGATACTGTTCCTGGAGCGAAACTCAGGGTATGGGCACAATGGTGCCCAGCTTACCTCCTATACTTCAGTACTTAACAGAAATGCTCCACAAGGGCCTATCCTTCAATTCAATTAAAATTCATGCCTCTGCCATTTCAGCACATTATAATACTGAACCCACCCCTCTTCTCTCACCCCTTACTAAAGCAATTCCTCAGAGGGGCCAAAAATTTGAGCCCCCCCCCCCCCCCCCCCCGAGAGCCCCTACTCCAGCTTGGGACCTTAACTTTGTATTGGAAAAGCTCACTCACTCTCCTTTTCAGCCTGGTGCAACTGCAGAGTTTAAATTCCTCTCTTGGAAAACAGCCTTCCTTCTAGCCATCACTTCAGCAAGAAGAGTGTCTGAATTACAGGCCCTCATGTCAGTGAAACCCTTCATTATCTTCCATGCAGACAGGGTTTCCCCAGGACCAATCCTTACTTTATGCCCAAGGTGGTGAACAGTGTGGCCCTTAATCAGTCCATTCATTTACCTATCTTTTCCCTGAATCCACAAAACAAAGGAGAAAGAATACTGCACTCTGGACGTGCACAGACAACGTGGATTTTCTTTGGACAGGATTAAGGCTCTCAGAAAATTAGTTGGCTTTGCTGCAGGGGCAGTGTGGAAGGCCATTTAAAAGCAAACCATTTCTAAATGGATAGCCCATTGCATTCATTTCTGCTATAAACACCATGGAAAACCTACCCCACAGGGGATAAGATCACATTCCACCAGGGCTGCATCTACCTCTACAGCCTTTCACAGAGGTGTCCCTACCAGGGACGTCCTAGAAGCTGCTACCTGGAGATCTATATATACCTTCACCAAGCATTACCACATGCCTATTTTTCTAAATCCATAGCTGGTTTTGCCACTGCAGTCTTGCAGGGCTTAATAGCGAGCCCTAATTCTCTCTAACTTCCTCCTTCCTTCCTTAGCTTTGTGAATCAACCCAAATGTGATGACTGCAAAAATGAAAAACGAATGTAGTACAGTTGCATACACTTAACATAAATGTAGATGTTCGAGTGTATTCACTGTTGCAGTCCTGGTTACCCTCCCTCCAGCCCCCTAACTTCTCTTGGCTCTACCTTTCCTTCTTGTTTGGTGTATTTAAGCTTTCTGGTGTATTTGCTTTTTGTTGGAGGGGTACCATAACATATAATTGCTTACCATTGTGGGGGCACCTGACATTTGGGGCAAGAAAAACTGATGTAATGGCATCGGCTGCATGTCTTTTACCCCTGACGACCTGAT
Source organism: Protopterus annectens (assembly GCF_019279795.1). Taxonomy (NCBI): domain Eukaryota; kingdom Metazoa; phylum Chordata; order Ceratodontiformes; family Protopteridae; genus Protopterus; species Protopterus annectens. Next base: position 272,293,790 of record NC_056729.1, on the reverse strand, counting down.
GTCATGGAAAAAGAAACTGCATCCGCAGGAATCGAGGATTCTGGTATTCAGGCCAGCTGAGGGCTACCTGCAGGCAGATAACCCAAATGTGATGGACTGCAACAGTGAATACACTCTAACTACATTTATGGTAAGTGTACCCAACTGTACTTTCCTAGCTAATGCAAAAGAAAACACCAGTCTAACATAACTTATGTAAGACAACAGGCAGAGTGTTGATGAGTTGGATAGCAAGAGAAGAGTGCTTACAATCTCACTGTGAGCTATAGTTTTTAAAATAAATAAACATTTCTGCTGGGCCCTCCCAGATTACATCACTTTTCACACTTTGGTTTCCTGGTGTAAACATTACATCATTTTTGACGCTTAGCTTGGGGTTCCCAGGCCAACAGGCTACATTATTTAGCAAGCTAACACCTCCGCTTGGGAGCCGACATATTCCCTGGACTCTATCACAATATTAATCTTAAATGTGCACTGAAATGGATGACTTGAATTTGTGTTTAAACAGATATTGTGATACATCATAATAATGTTTCATCCTACATTTTCTCATTTATCCTAATTTTCACATTTATCCTACTTTAGAACACATTTATTCAATTTTGCCCAAAAGTACTGA
>NC_056729.1:272264438-272286938 GCF_019279795.1 Protopterus annectens | reverse complement strand
GCCTCCCTTGCCTGGGCCCAGACCACGACGTCTCGGCCTGTGTAGCCTGTGCTCGCTTCAACAAGCGCATTCTCAGGCGCCGGGCGGAGTTCGCTGAAGATTTTTTCGGCGATAAATTTGCCTACACCATGCCGCCGGACCTTCCGACATCGCAAACACCCAAAAAGCGAAAAGACCGGGACCGACATTCTCGGCCCGCGTCTACCACCGACTCCACGCCAAAACCTAGCGTGAGTGCTCCGGTTCCCTCTGAGGCTGTCTCTCCACCGCTCCGAACCGAAGACACCGTGACACGCGACTCCGATTCCAGACATTACTCCGCCAGTTATAGACTTTCCTCCGGATACCGAAACCGAGGAAATGCCCGAGACCATTGCTGTAGACAAGGTCACTCCTGCACGTGGAGCTGCCAGGCCTCCTATGGCCATGTCTATTAAGGCCTGCACTAGGGCTAAGGCAGCCAGCAAAACAAAGCATATTACTTCTAAATCCTTAACTCAGCCAACTCCGGAGACACAAATTATGTCCATGGTGGCTGATTTAATTTCCATGATTAGAGGCTCACAGGCCCATCCTGAGAGAGCATCCCAGCCTCCTCCTGATAAAAGGCTCCGGGTTGAACCCTCTGACCCTACTCCTCCAGATGAAGACTCTGAGGGCTCTGTCCACTCTGATAGCCAGGAAGAGCTCTTCCAGACTTATGAGGACTTGGATGCAGAGGATTCCATCCCTTCGGCATCCCCTCCTGAGGATATTTCTTTTGGGGAAGTTCTGCACACCATGAGGGAACATTTCAAGTGGCAGGGTCAGGAATATTCTGATTCTAGGAAACGCCTTAGGACTTTCCTTAAGAAGCCTCAGCACAGGTCCTTAGCTATTCCTCCTGTACTTGATGTTCTGGATGATTTGTATTCTGACTCTAGTGCTACCCCTGATTCTCTTCCTCCTGCTCCAGCCAAGCCAGACAGGTATTACAGGGTCCCAGAAACTCATTCCCATTTATTCAGCGCCCATTCTGCTGATTTGGAAACTATTTCACAGGGGCCTAAAGGAGTTTCAGCCTCCACCTCAAAAAATCCTTTGCCCTCCAACAGGGAAGCAAGGTCATTAGAGAGATGGGGCAAAAAAGTTTACACATCCACTACCTTATCTATGAGAGCTTTAAATTGCCTTTTTCATATGTTACAATATCAGGATTATCTCTTAGAAGATTTACAAAAATCATTAGCTTCTCCTGATCCTTTAGACAGGAAGACTTTGCAGGAAGCTGTACATAACACGCAGCAAGTAAGCAATCACTTCCTGCAGTGTGGATATGATGCACTGGAAGCTTCATGTAGGGCAGCTATGACAGGGGCAGTGATTCGTAGACATGCTTGGTTAAAAGATCAACCTCTACCAGATCATGTAAAAGCAAAACTTCTGGATGCGCCTTTGGAAAAGAACAAGCTTTTTGGTGCAAATGCTAAGTATGTGTTAAAGACCATCGAAGAAAAAGCAAAATCAGTTCAGACTGTGATAGATTTCCTCCAGGTTCAACCCCCCAGATTCAGTAGGAATTGTCCTTCAAAAAACTGGTCCTTTCCTAATCCAGAAAAGTTTCAAAGGGGTAAGAACAGACGTGGCCGAGGAAGAGGCCAATACACAGAGGCCCTTACAGGGGACGACAATGGCAGCCAGGAAACCAAAGAAGTGACGCAGGGGTTTCACCTGCCCAACAACCACAAACTCAATGACTTTCCTCTACTACCGCCTACCAGGGAACAACTAGAAGCTCCTTGGAAATTATCTCTGTTTGCAGAAAACTGGCACAGACTGGCAAAGGACAAATGGATTTTGGACATTATAGACCGAGGGTACAGGTTTCATTTTCATACCTTACCAAGAAAACAAGGCATGCCAAACCTACCACAAAATCAAAGGGCAGAGGCTATCAAACAAATCACTCTGCTGACTCGAATGAAAGCAATAGAAAGAGTTCCACAACAAGAACAAGAACAGGGGTTTTACTCAAGACTGTTCCTTGTTCCAAGAAAAGGATCTCAATGGAGACCAATACTGGACTTGTCCGCATTAAACACCTTTCTCATAGTACCAAAGTTCAAAATGCTGACTCTACAGCAACTCCTTCCCATGCTGGGCAAAGAGTCGTGGCTGATTACTCTGGACCTCAAGGAGGCATACCTGCATGTCCCTATCAGACACAGCTGCAGAAGATACCTCAGATTTCTTGCAGGGGCAGAGCATTATCAATTCTCAGCATTGCCATTTGGCTTATCTACTGCGCCCAGAGTATTTACAAAATGCCTGGCTTCAGTAATTGCTCATTGCAGGCTCCAGGGTATACAAATTTACCCGTACTTGGACGACTGCCTCATACAAGCGGATGACAAATTGATGTTGACAAGAAACCTGGATTATGTCATACGATTACTTCAAGCTCTGGGATACACAGTCAACTTCCAAAAGTCAAGACTGCAGCCATCCCAGCAAATTAATCGTCTTAGGAGCCAAACTAGACACAGCCTCTCAGATGGCTTACCTGACAGAAGACAAGCAAGAGAAGTTAACTCATTACTTCAAAGGTTTAGCAAAACTCACCCAGATGACTGCAAGGTGATTCCTACAGGCCCTGGGTTACATGGCATCCTACATTCTACTGGTTCCATTAGCAAAACTACACATGAGAAAGCTTCAATGGTACCTAAAAAGCGTTTGGTCTCAACACAGCAACAACTTGGAGACAATCATACCACTCATTCCATGCCTACAAAAGGAATTCCTATGGTGGGCCTCGGTGAGCCAGGAAAACACAGGTATGTCATTCAAAAAACCACAGATAACACAGACTATGACTACAGACGCCTCAGACCTTTGATGGGAGGCGCACATGGAAGGCAGGTGTATACAAGGACAATGGTCTCCAAAGGAAACACATCTGCATATAAACCAAAAGGAAATGCTGGCAGTAATGCATGCCATCGAGGCTTTTCAACACCAACTCCAGCAAGGCCATTTAATGATACGGACAGACAACACCACTGTGATGTGGTACATAAACAAGCAGGGGGGCACCCACTCTTACCCCCTTTGCAGACTGACAATGCAGCTTTAGGAGAAATCACTGAGCCTAAACATCGTTACAATCACAGTTTGTTCCAGGAAAAGACAATGTGTTGGCGGACAGCCTAAGCAGGAATTTCACAGATCCACACGTGTGGAGGTTACATCCGAAGGCCTTCAGACAACTCACTTCGACATTGGGCAAGCCAGAAGTGGACCTAATTGCCTCTCACCTCAACCATCTTCTACCAAAATTTTGCACAAGGACATACCATACCATCCAAAAGCTTGGAAAATAGATGCCCTCTCATTCAACTGGAACTCCCTCGCAATCTATGCATTCCCACCTCTGCCACTGATGACCTCATTATTACTAAAGATCAAAGCAGAGAAGCCCAAGGGAATCATAATAGCTCCGGATTGGCCAAGACAACACTGGTACCCACTACTACGGAGCATATGTCACACCAGGAGGTGGGCCCTCCCTCAGTGGCCTCTACTTTTGACTCAACACAATTTCGAAACACTGCATCCAAACCTTCAGACTCTGCAGCTAACAGCTTGGGAGATCCCATAAATAACTTCAGCTTATCTCTCTCTAAGGAAGTTCAGCAGATACTAACAGAGGCTCGAAGACCATCCACCAGAAAGGTTTACTTAGCAAAGTGGAAAAGATACAGCAATTGGAATACCAGCAAAGGGACATGATGCTTCATTGCTGAACATCCCATTTATCTTGGAATATTTGGCAGATATGTTAAAGAACGGCCTCTCATATTCTTCCATAAAGATACATGCATCTGCTATTTCAGCTAGATACAACACTGATCCTCCTGTTTTCTCTCACCCCTTACTAAGACAATTCCTCAGGGCAATCAAGAACATTAAGCCACCAAGAAAGGCCCCAGTGCCAGCCTGGGACCTCAATTTTGTCTTAGAAAAACTGACTCTACCTCCTTTTGAGCCAGCAGCTTCAGTTGACTTGCAATTTCTCTCATGGAAGACAGCTTTTCTGTTGGCAATTACCTCAGCAAGAAGGGTTTCGGAGCTACAGGCCCTAATGGCAATACCACCCTTTATTATTTTCCACAGAGACAGGGTTTCATTAAGGACCAACCCTACTTTTATGCCAAAGGTGGTATCTAGGGTTTCTCTAAATCAAGCCATTCATCTGCCTGCTTTCTTCCCCAATCCTGAGAATAACGGGGAAAGACTTTTGCATACCTTGGACATTCACAGACAACTTCGATACTACCTGGACAGAACCAAGGCCAGTAGGAAGTCTGAACAACTTTTGTAGCTTACTCTGCAGTCCAGGGAAAAGCAGTTTCAAAACAGACTATTTCTAAATGGATTGGACATTGCATCAGATTCTGTTATTCCTTTCATGGAAAGACTGTTCCAGCCAATGTCAGACCACATTCCACCAGAGCTACAGCCACCTCTACAGCTTTTTTTAATAGGGGTGCCTACCAAGGACATTCTAGAAGCTGCTACATGGAGCTCCGTGCATACATTCTCCAAACACTACAATCTCCCTCTATATTCCAGATCCAGAGCAGGCTTTGCTTCGGCAGTCCTGCAGGGTTTGATTGCCACACCATCTCTTTCCTAGTGCATACCTCCTCCCCCAGCTAAGCTATGGTATTCTACCCACATGCTATGACTGCAGTTGCATTCTTGAAGGGCATAGTACAGTTTTGTACCTACCATAAATGTAGATGTCCGATAGACATGCAACTGCAGTCAGATTTTCCCTCCCTCCATACCCCTCTATGCCTAGGGTCCACTCCTATCCCTGTTAGTCTTAGCTGGGGATATCTGTTATGGTGTATTTGTTTTATGGCTCATTTATTTGTTTGGAATCCTGTTTTTGTCTTCCAATTTGATTACAGCCTTCCTTGGAGGGCACCTGGCATCTGGGGCAAGAAACACTGAAGAAAATGGCGTCGGCTGATGCTTATGTACTCCAGCCGCTCTGACGTCGGAGAAAAATGCGACATCAGCCGACGTCGGACCCAGACTTTGGAATCCGGCCGACCGAGGGCTGCCTGAGGCAGGACAACCCACATGTTATGACTGCATTTGCATGTCTATAGGACATCTACATTTATGGTAGGTACAAAACTGTACTTTCCATCTCACAGTGCCTTGACAGATCTGTCTTGCAGGATGACTGCAGAATTTCATGAGTGAATGACAGAAGCAGGCATCTTTCTGGACCTCATTCACAGGTGTGGTGTGCTAGAAGCAAACTTATCTGTGAGCAGAAACAACAGAAGAAATTATTTTCTAGACCATAATGCAGGTTGGGTTGCACATTGGATATCACCACCTTCATTTGGACGGATATGTTTCTGTATGCTTACTCTACAGCCCCCATTCTTAGTAAATTTGTGTGTTGTCTTGGCCTATGTATCCATGAACCCCCCCCCCCCACAGCCTTGTTGCTGCTAGTGAAATATTTGCACCCTGTTAGTGCAGTTACTACACTCTAACTTGTGCTTTGTGCTGGTGCATTTAAACTGCTTTTGAATAGGGTGATATTGATCTTGAGTTTTCTTTATGGATAGCAGCTGTTTTAGTTGTATTTACCTCAGCCAGAAAAGTTTTGGAAATTTGTTCCATTATGTATATAATTTTTTAGCCTTCCATAAGAACAGGATTAACTTGTTTACAAACTTACCCTTCATGCTAAAGGTGGTTATAGAGCTGTCCTTTAACCGGTTTGTCTACTTATTTTCCATAATCTGGAGAAGGGGAATGAGTACCACTGTCGTTTGATGGCGCATAATTGCATGGTTACCTAGGCAAACTAAAAATACAAATAAATCTTACCAGTGTTTTGTTGTCTTCCTATAAATAAGCTCAGTCTCTAAACAGACTGTATTGGAAGGGTTGCCTCCTTGTCTTGTTTTCCACTACATTTTCATGGGAAGATCTGAAGGGCCTTGTCAAGCCATATTATACTAGCACGTTAGCTGCCATGACTATTAGTGTGGTAAGCACCCATTATGACGATTAGGCAGCCATTTAGTTGTTTTTGCAAACCTTATCTTGGCAGTACAGACTGGACATCTTGGCTACAGGCAGGGGATTCTTCACCACCCTGTCTTGCATGGTGTCTCACAACATACCCCGTTAAAGTAGACAACCCACCAACAGAAGATATGTTTGGTAATCTTCCTAAAGGCAGCAACTGCAGCAATGATGGGTGAAAGACATACTACAGTTTGTGTAGGGAGTTTGCTGCAATAGTATATGTGAGTAAAATCACTGATTCAGTATAGTTTCCCCCTCCTCTTGTGTAGTTCTTGGCATCCAAGGGCTGGGGTTGGTACCATTTCATCCTTCTCCCCACATACATATGCAAGCCTATTGGTCTCCCAGTCACTTTTTATGGAAGACCAAGCAACTTGTTTTAGTTTTGGCTGGCGAGGGTCCAGGAGGACTCACTAAGTCAGATCATCTGCTTAGGGCAGTCTAGATTACTATAGCTTGGGCTCCTTGGGGCAAGAAAGAACCAAAGATTGCATAGGTTGACATCCTCCTTTATACCAGGAATGTGGCAGTGCCCTTGTGGAAAAGAGGCAGTTCAGCTGGGGAGAGGGGAGAGCATGTGAAATTCTAGAAATCTTTCTGGATGTCTGATCTTGTCTGCAGCTGAACCTTCAGAAGTTAATAATGCGACTGTGATTTTACTTTAACATCTATTGTAGTTGTAGTGTACCCCAATGTATTTTGTATAGTTTATACATTGTGGCTGTGAAAGGTTCACATATTTTAACAAGTGGAAGTAAATGGCATAAATTAGGAGTCTTGACATTGCTTGTAAAATTCTTTGTGTTTCACTGCACAAATCTTAATGAAAAATATTTTTTTTTCTTAGAGTGTGAACAGAGAGTTTCTACTCAGAGTATCTTACATGGAAATCTATAATGAAACTGTCACTGACCTTCTTTGTGATGCATTAAAAAAGAAGCCATTAGAAATTCGAGAAGATATAAATGTAAGTAGCTGTTTTAAGTTTTACTTTATATTAGCTGTGCTTACTTGGTAGTTTGTTTAGGTAACTACTGGATAAATGTAATTTAATACACAACAGTTGTATTGAGCCCTGTTTGTGCTTGCTGCCTCAAAGTACGACACCATCATAAGATTAGATCTTTTATTGCGAGGCATACACTGCAGTGGCTTGATTACTTAATTATAATCTTGCATTCTTTCAAATGACTTTTCATAAAAAATCTTGAGCTCTGGGGTAACATAGGCCCAACATAGCTGTACTGGGGTAACATAGGCCCAACATAGGTGTACTGGTATTGGAGCGAGTATTCCTCAGTATTTACGGATCTTGTATTGATTTGACCATCTTGGCCACCAAAGAAGATGTTTCCATCGCAAATCTTTTGTAGTATGTGCCATCTCCCAAGGCACATTGACCTTCAGCTTTTCCCATTGTTTCTTCTCTGTTAGTGTGTTTATTTAGGCTTGTGATTACTTTTGCATTTTGCTCAGTTTGAAAAATATGCAATCAAAATTTTCACTCGTTTTATCTTAATTATGGAATAAACCATGTGAATATTCAAAAAGTGTAATGCATTTGGAAGATCATCAGTCAGGAAGAAAGTGTACATCTCTTCTGTTTTGTTTTGCTCTTTTAATATAGAGTGTACCCCGACTGCCAGTTAAGGACACCATAGCAGTGTGGAGCTGTAGTTACAAGTCCTGCATCTATACAAAATAAACTGCTTGGCAAAAGAGAGTCTGTATCAGAACTTGCTGTAGTCACACTGAAGTGTTTTCCTGGTCAGTTCTGGAACATAAAAATAAGTCTTGCCTACCACAGAGTAACCAATGTTTAATTAGTGGCCCCTGCACTGGAGGACCTGTTGAGGGGTGGGAAAAGAACAATAGAGGCTGTGCATTGCTTCCTTCTCTCAGGGGATGGGGGTAGGATGATGGCTCATTGCTGGGGAGCAGGGTAGGTATCATTTTGCTGGTATTGACTGAGAATGTAGCAGTGTGTGCAACTAAGCTGAGATAGGGATGTGACCACAGAGGTGGTGACATGCTTCAGTGGAAGTGGACTCGGCCTTGTTGTTTCATTACATGACCCTGGAGGGTGAGGCCTCAAGATAGGCAGATCACCAATGAGAGGGGAATGTTTGATTCACAGGTCCAGACACCCAAAAGTGAGACCTGGAACTGGCTTAGTGGGGAGGTGGGGACTGAAGCTTGCCAAGACTGCAGGATGATGGACTTGCCCAGTTTATTCTTAGGTAGGTACTAGGCTATCAGCCCAAGGGCCTAAGTAAGCCTAGCCAACAAAGTTCCCTGGCTTACACCAAACCAAGAAAGCTAATTTCCTGTGCCCCTGTCGAGCAGAGCCACAGAAGTGATCCCCGAGGTGTATTTCCTATTTCCCGTCCACTCATCAAGATTCTTCTTGAAGAGTGTCAATGAGGAACTTTGCTTGACATAATTGGGTAGCTTGTTCCAGAGTATGGGAAGGCTCTGGGACAGTAAATCTATCACTCCAGCAAGTCCTGTTTATTGTGGTGACAAAGTTTAGGTCCCTAGAGCGTGTAGCTTGCAGGGATTGGGATTTCTTTAGGTGTAGCATGTCCAACAGCTCTAGGTTTGACAAAGCTTTATATGTTAAGCAGATATCACCTCGGAGTAGGCGATGTGCTACAGAGTAAAGCTACAGTTTTTTGAGACTATCAGTATAGAGCATCTTTTTGAGGCCAGTAATCCTCTTTGTGAGGTACTTCTGTGGCCTTTCCAGCTGCTGCAGATGTCTTGTGTGCTACATTCCAAAAGGGGCGTTGTACTCCATAGTGGGCTAATGAGTGTCGAATAGCGGGGAACAATGACCTCTTTTATCCTGGATGAGAACCTTTTTGTGATGGTGTGCCATGTAGAAGGATTTACTGACTACTGTGACAATGTGTTTATCAAAGGCTAGACTACTGTCCACCTGGGTCCCAAGGTCTCTTATCACACATTTGGTGTTAAGAAGACTGCCGCCTATGTGGTAGTTCATGGGTACACAGTTTTTACCAAAGGAGATGTTGTGCTTGAGGCCATGGCTCTGATACCAGGCATCTGTCTCGAGTGAGGCCCTTCTGTAGGATGTCCACATCATTTGGGGACTCTACTATAGCTCCTAGATGTTCGTGTGACACTGCTGCAGTCATTACACTTGGGTTGCCCAGCCGGCTTGAGTTCCAAAGTCTTGGTCCGGCGTCGGTTGCTGTCGCCTCCTTCCTGACGTCAAGATGCAGCCGACGCCATTTTTTTCAGTCTTTCTTGCCGCTCTGTGCCCGAAGCAAAAGCAGTTTGCAAGTGCCGGTCGGCCTACTCCTGAGATTTTCATTCCGAATCCGGAACCGAAGTCTTCTAGAAAGCAAAGTACCCCATTGGGGAAACTTTTTCTTGCCTCAGACCGATGTCAGTAAAAGTTAATAACTGTATTTCTTGTGGGAAGCAAATACCTGATGATTTCCATTCTTATTGTATCCCATGCCTAGGCCCAGACCACAACGTTACTGGTTGTTGGTTTTGTGCTAGGTTTAATAAGCGCACTATTAAACGTCTGTTTGATTTTGCCTGACATTACTTTGGCAGAAAATTTAATTATACCATGCTGCCGGAACTTCCGACGACCGGTGTTCATAAAAAGCGCAAAGACCAGGACAGGCATCCTATGCCCAAAACTTATGACGAAGCCTCTTCTAGGCCAGGTTTACCGGTTTTCAGTGAGGCGCCTTCGCAGCCCCTGATTACCGCTTCTGCAAAACCACAGGCCGCCTCCGACCCCCATGTGGAGATGGGCTGGGCCTTCGGACGCGCTAGCTTTTTAACAGACAGAAACCGATCCTGCAGAGGGATCCGGAGAACCTGAGCTACGTGCAGCTTCAGAGAGTGTCTTCAGACCTACTCAGCTAAGCATTAAACCCCCTTCTAAGTCAAAGCCCCCTTTAAAAACTAAGAAACAAGTACAGCATTCTCCAGGACAGGCCTCCATGCCTAAGAAACAAATGCTCAAAATGGCTGAAGGCCTAATCACCCTGATCAGGGGTTCCCATCCCCCACCTGATAAAAGGCCTAGACATGATGCAGATTGATTCATCCGACCAGGGGGTCCATTTCCTCAGATTCATCCTCAGACCTGGGATACTCTTTACCCCCCCTTATGAGGATTCTGTTGCTGAGGAATCTATTCCATCAGCCTCTCCACCTGAGGACTACTCCTTTGGGGAAACCTTACATACCATGAGGGAGCATTTCCATTGGGAAGGCCAGGATTACTCAGAATCCAAGAAAAGGCTCAGAGACTTCCTATTACCTCAACACAAACCCCTGGCTATTCTGCCTGTGCTAGATATTGTGGATGATGTGTACACTGAATCCAGCTTAAATCCTGATTCCTTGCCTGCAGCTCCACTTAAACTGGACAGATATTAGAGTCCCTGACTCGCACAAATTTCTGTATAAAAGCCCTGTTGCTGATCCCGAAACTATTTCTCAGGGACCCAAAGGGGTTAAGGCCTCATCAGCAAAGAACCCAGTTCCCTCTGACAGATTCCAGAGGACTAAACAGATGGGGAAAGAAAGTATATACGTCTGAAACTTTAGCATTGAGAGCCTTAAATTGCCTGTTTCACATGCTAAAATATCAGCAATTTTTGATGTCTCAGTTGAAACAAAAAATGCTTCCAGATACAGATCCTCCTAATTTTAAAGAAATGCAGGATTTATTGCATGCCGCTGAACAAGTGGGAAAGCATACTTTGCAATGTGGTTTTGATTCTTTAGAGGCCTCTTGCAGAGCAGTAGTTACAGGCTCTGTCATTAGAAGACATGCATGGTTAAAAGAGCATACGTTACCAGATCATGTTAAAGCTAAATTACTGGATGCACCTTTACAGCATTTGGAGTTAAGGCAGAAGAGGTATTAAAGAAAATGGAGGATAAGGCAAAATCTATGCAAACAGTGAAGGATTTCTTACAGGTTCAGCCTCCTCGATTTTGTAGAAACTGGCCAACGAAGAATTGGTCCTTTCCAGTTAATGACAGACCTCAAAGGGGCAGATACAGACGGCCAAGAGGTAGAGGCCAACCACAAGGTCCTTACAGGCCTCGACAATGGGGGTGCATCAGGCCAGAAAGAAGGGGAAGACAGGCACCTACCATATAAAAAACAGCCCCAATGACTTCCCACTCCAGCTGCCAAACAACTCACTCTTGGCAGCCCCTTTGGGAGGAAAACTGGCATATGATCACCCAAGACAAATGGGTTCTCAATATTTCAAAAGGTTACAGGTTCCACTTTCACACTCTGCCAAGATTAAAAGGAATGCCAAATCTGCCACTAAATCAAAGGGCAGAGGCCCAAAAACAAAGTATGGCACTCATGAACATGGGAGCTATTCAAAAGGTGCCACCACAGGAACAAGGGCAAGGATTTTACTCAAGACTCTTTCTGGTTCCCAGAAAAGACAAACCTTGGAGGCCCATTCTGGATCTTTCTTCACTGAACACTTACCTGGATGTTCTGAAATTAAGAATGCTGACATTACAGCAGCTTCTTCCCATGCTGGACAAGCAAGCTTGGCTTGTGACTTTGGACCTCAAGGAGGCATACCTGCATGTCCCTATCGGACAAAACTGCAGAAGATGCCTCAGGTTCTTAGCTGGTCCAATGCACTATCAATTCTCTGCACTGCCCTTTGGATTATCTACTGCACCCAGGGTTTTCACAAAGTGCCTGGCACCAGTAATTGCATTTTGCAGACAGAAAGGAATTCAAATTTACCCATACCTGGATGACTGCCTGATTCAAGCAGAGAGCAAGGACATTCTTCTACAGCATCTGGCGTTTGTAAAAAAGTTAAGTTGCCTGGGGTACACAGTAAACAAAAAGAAATCAAAACTAGTGCCCTCACAAGAGATAATATTCCTGGGTGCCAGCTTGAACACAACGGCCCAGATGGCTTTTCTCACGCCAGACAAGCAAGGACAACTGACAGAATACTTTCAATTGATGGCAACAAAGACCCACCTCCCTGCAAGAAAAATTCTGCAGGCCTTGGGCTTCATGGCATCTTGCATTACTACTAATTCCATATGCCAGACTGCATACGAGGAAACTACAATGATACCTAAGGAATGTATGGTATCAACACTGTCAAAGTTTGGAAACAGTTAAACCACTAATACCTTGCCTTCAACAGTAGTTTCGATGGTGGGCTCAAGCTTGTCACCTCAACAAGGGACAGGCTTTCACTCAACCCACAGCCAGGCAAACACTGACAACAGATGCATTGGATTACGCCTGGGGAGCACAGATGGCAGGAAAATGTATTCAGGGCAAGTGGCCCGCAGAATAAAGGCATCTTCACATCAATCAAAAAGAGATGCTAGCTGTACAAAATGCCCTTACAGCTTTCAAGGACCTGTTGCATCCAGGGCAACTACTACTAAAGACAGACAACACCACAGTTATGTGATACATAAACAAGCAAGGGGGCACTCACTCCTACCCCCTCTGCAGACTAGCCATGACCTTGTGGAACACAGCTATAAACTATCAAGTTCATCTACAAGCACAATTCCTGCCAGGAGAGAAAAACACACTGGCAGACGACTTAAGCAGAAATATCATGGATCCACACGAATGGGAATTGAATCCTCAAATATTCAGAATAATAAAGAAATGGTGGAGCCTGGACATAGATCTGTTTGCCTCCCCAATGAATTGCCAGCTAAAGAAATTCTGCACATGGAGTTACCATCCGCAAGCATGGAAAGTGGATGCCCTCCCATTCAGCTGGACAAACCTACAAGTATATGTTTTTCCACCACTGCCTCTTCTCCCAGAGGTACTCATAAAAGCTAGGCAAGAAGAGCCAAAAATGATCCTGTTTGCACCAGATTGGCCACGCCAGCACTGGTACCCAATCTTAAAAAACTTAGCACAAGGACTACCCTGGATTTTGCCTCAAATACCACATCTACTGTCTCAGTACAACAATCAGTTACTCCACAGGCAGCTAAAGACACTAAACCTAGCTGCATGGAAGATACCCTAGCCACGCAAGCAATGCCTCTCTCCAAAGCAGTTATGGATGTCATTCTGGAGGCTAGAAGGCTTAGTACCAGGAAAGCCTACTCTGATAAATGGAAGAGATTCTGTGCCTGGAGCCAGGTTCATAGCCTTGATCCTCTTGTGCCAAACATTCCTCAGATATTACAATATTTGACTGAGATGCTGGACAAAGGACTCTGCTTTTCATCCATCAAGATCCACGCCTCTGCCATCTCTGCACATTACAACACGGATCCACCAATGTTCTCTAATCCTTTGCTAAAACAGTACCTCAGAGGGGCTAAAAACATAAGACTGTCCTGTAGAGCACCTACTCCAACTTGGGACCTCAACTTTGTTTTGGAAAAATTAACTTTACCTCCTTTTGAACCAGCAAGCATGGCAGAATTAAAATACATTTCTTGGAAAACTGCTCTGCTCCTGGCAATAACTTCTGCAGGAAGAGTTTCAGAATTACAGGCACTAATGGCAGTGGAACCTTCCCTCATTTTCCACCAGGACAGGGTGTCCTTAAGAACTAACCCTACGTTTATGCCTAAGGTGGTTTTCAAGTGCGTCTCTAAACCAAACCATTCACTTGCCTACTTTTTATCCAAAACCACAGAATAAAGGGGAAAGACTACTGCATTCATTGGGAATTCACAGGCAGATGTTCATAGTCTTTCACTGTTGCAGTCATTACTCTTGGGTTATCCTGCTGGCAGGCTACCCGCAGTCAGCCTGAATTCCAAATTCTAGGTCCGATGTCGGTTGCTGTTGCCTCCACCCTGACGTCAGTGCGCCAGGGGTGTAAAAGATGCAGCCGACATCATTTTCTTCAGTCTTTCTTGCCAGGTGGTGCCCGAAGCAAAAGCAGTTCGCAAGTGCCAGTCGGCCGAATCCTCAGATTTTCAAAATTGAATTTTAGATCCGAAATCTTCATTAAAGCTAAGTACCCCGTTGGGGAAACTTTTTTTTCTTGCTCCAGACCGATGTCAGAAAAAGTTAACAATTGTATTTCTTGTGGGAAGCAAAAACCTCCTAAGGATTTTCATTCTTATTGTATACCTTGCCTAGACCCAGACCACGACTTTGCTTGTTGTAGGTTTTGTGCTAGATTTAACCAACGCACTATTAAGCGTTGGTACGACTTTGCCTTTCATTATTTCTGCCGAAGATTCAATTATACTATGCCATCGGAACAACAGACACCCGGAGTTTCTAAAAAACGCAAGGATAAAGACAAGGACAGGCATCCGAGGTCAAAAACAGACTACGAGGCTTCCGCTAAGCTAGTCGTCGGTTCGCCGGCTCTCAGTGAGGCGCTTTCACAACCCCTGATTCCCGCTACCTCAGAGCCACAGGCCACTTTCGACTTCCCACGTGGAGCTGACTGGGCCTCTGGAAACTCAAGGTATTGGAGCCTCGGAAACAATTCCCTCAGATGGGTCTGGAGCTGCTGGGCAGGCATCAGCTTCTGAGGGTGTTTTCAGATCAACACAGTTATATGTAAAGCCATTTTCAACTTCAAAGCCAAAGACTAAAGCAGCTCTAAAGACAAAGAAACAAGTACAGGACAGAGTTCCATGCCTAAAAAACAAATGCTCAAAAGGGACGAAGACCTTATTACTTTGATCAGGGGTTCCCATCCCCCTCCTGATAGAGGCCTTGGCAAGAGACTGAATATGAATTTTCAGATCAGGTTTCCATTTCCTCTGATTCCTCCTCTGACCAAAGATACTCTCTTCCTCCCTTTGAGGATTCTGATGCTGAAAAATCTATTCCTTCATCTTCTCCTCCTGAAGATTACTCTTTTTTGGGGAGACCCTTCATACCATGAGGGAGCACTTCCATTGGGAGAGGCAGGATTACTCAGAATCTAAGCAAAGGCTCAAAGATTTTCTTTTACTTCCTCAGCACAGGCCCCTTGCTATTCCCCCTGTTATGGACATTGTGGATGATGATTTTTCAGAGTCTGGCCTCTCTCCACACTCCATACCCCCTGCACCAGTTAAGCCAGACAGATACTACAGGGTCCCAGATTCCCATACATTTTTATATAAAAACCCTGCTGTTGACCCAGAAACCGTATCTGTGTCCTAAGGGAGTCCAGGCTTCCACTGCAAAAAACACTGTTCCCTCTGATAGAGATTCAAGGGAACTGGACAGATGGAATAAAGTTTACACTTCTGCTACTTTGGCCATAAGGGCTTTAAATTGTCAATTTCATATGCTTAAATATCAGCAATACTTAATGTCACTATTAAAACAGAAAATGTTGACCAACTCTGAATGTCCAGAAAACAAGGAAATGCAGGATTTATTGCATGCAGCTGAACAAGTGGGAAAACATACTTTGCAATGTGGTTTTGATTCTTTGGAGGCCTCTTGTAGGGCCGCTGTAACGGGTTCTGTGATTAGGAGGCATGCTTGGTTATAAAGGAACAGAATCTGCCTGATCATGTTAAAGCAAAATTACTGGATGCTCCTTTACAGCATGATACTTTGTTTGGTGTTAAGGCAGAAGAGGTGTTGAAGAAAATGGAGAGTAAAGCAAAATTTATGCAAAGTTAAAGATTTCTTACAGGTACAGCCTCCTACATTTAGCAGGAACTGGCCTTCGAAAAATTGGTCCTTTCCAGTGTCAGACCTCAGAGGCAGGTACAAACGCCCTAGAGGCAGATCCCAGCCCCAAGGCTCATGCAGGCCTAAACAATGGGGTACTTCTACCTCCTAAAGCAGAGAAGACAAATCCCAGCCTTATAGGAAACGGTCACAATAACTTTCCTCTACCAGTACCAAGCACTTATCTTTTGGAAGCACCCTTAGGGGGGAAAACTAGCACTTCTTTCACAAAACTGGTACATGATTACCCAGGAGAAATGGGTCTTGAATATAGTGTCTCAGGGCTACAGGTTCCACTTTCACACCCTGCCAAAGGCAAGAGGCATGCCAAACCTGCCACACAATCAATGGGCAGAGGCACAAAAGCAAGTTTCATCCCTCATGGACATGGGGGCCATTCAGTGAGTACCACTACAGGAGCAGGGACAAGGATTTTACTCTGACTTTTCTTGGTACGGAGAAAGAACAAAGCCTGGAGACCAATACTGGACCTGTCTATTCTAAACACATTTCTGGACGTTCCAAAATTCAAAATGTTGACTCTGCAACAGCTTCTGCCCATGCTGGGCAAGAAGGCTTGGCTTGTAACTTTGGACCTAAAAGAGGCATACCTGCATATCCCAATCAGGCAATCTTGCAGAAGATACCTCAGATTCATAGCTGGCTCAATGCACTACCAATTCTCTTCACTGCCCTTTGGCTTATCTACTGCACCCAGAGTCTTCACAAAATGCCTGGCACCAGTAATTACATTTTGCAGACAAAGAGGAATTCGAATATATCCTTACTTGGACGACTGCCTTATACAAGCAGAGAACTAGGACATTCTCCTACAGCATCTGGCGTTTGTAAAAATTTTATTAATTTGCCTAGGGTACACAGTAAACGAAAAGAAATCAAAACTAGTACCCTCTCAAAAGATAATATTCCTGGGTGCATGCTTAAATACAACTGTCCAGATAGCTTATCTCAGGCCAGACAAACAAAGGCAACTTACTTCTTACTTCAAAATGTTGGGAACAAAGACCCAGTTATCTGCAAGAAAAATTCTGCAGGCTTTGGGCTTCATGGCATCCTGCATTCTGCTAATTCCATATGCCAGACTGCATATGAGAAAACTTCAATGGTACCTAAAAAGTGTTTGGACTCAACATTGCCACAGCTTGGAAACATTAATTACCCTCATACCTTGCCTGCAACAGGAGTTTCGTTGGTGGGCACAGGCCTGTCGCCTCAAAAAGGGACAGCCATTCACCCTACCCACAGCCAGGCAGTCAATAACAACAGATGCATCAGATTATGCCTGGGGGGCCCACATGGCAGGAAAATGTGTTCAGGGCACATGGCCCACAAGCTAAATGCATCTACATATCAATCAAAAAGAGATGCTAGCTGTACAGAATGCCCTGGCAGCTTTCAAGAATCTTCTTCATCCAGGACAACCACTGATAAGGATGAACAATACTACAGTCATGTGATACATAAACAGGGAGGCACACATTCCTACCCCCTCTGCAGACAAGCTATGACTTTGTGGGACACAGCATTGTCTTATCAAGTACACCTGCAAAAACGATTCCTTCCAGGAAAGAAAAATACTCTGGCAGACGAACTAAGCAGAAACCTCACGGATCCCCACGAGTGGAAACTGGATCCACAAGTCTTCAGCATGATAACAAAGAAATGGGGATGCCCAGACATAGATCTATTTGCCTCCCCTCACAACTGCCAACTACAAAGATTCTGCACAAGGAAAGTGGATGCTCTATCATTCAGATGGAAAAGCCTAACAGCATATGCCTTTCCTCCTCTGCCACCTCCCCAAGGTACTGCTAAAGGTTAGACAAGAGAAGCCAAAAATGATTCTGATTGCCCCAGACAGGCCACGCCACCACTGGTACCCAATCCTAAAAAGTTTGTCTCAAGGCCCAGCCTAGACATTGCCTCTAATTCCTCACTTACTGACCCAGCAAAACAATCAGATCCTGCACAGCCAACTCAGGCCCCTAAATCTGGCAGCATGGTGGATAATGTAGCCATTCAAAACACACCTCTCTCTAAAGCAGTGATGGATGTTATTTTGTAGGCCAGGAGGCCTAGTACCAGAAAATCTTATGCAGAAAAATGGAAAAGATTCTATGCTTGGAACCAGGCACAAGGAAATGACACGTTTATACCAAATATTCCTCAGATTTTACAATACCTAACTGAGATGCTGGGCAAAGGCCTATCCTTTACATCAATTAAAATCCATGCCTCTGCCATTTCAGCTCATTACAATACGGAACCACCTATTTTTTTCTCATCCATTGCTAAGGCAGTACCTCAGAAGGGCTAAGGCAGTACCTCAGAAGGGCCAAAAACATAAGACCTCCAAGGAGAGCTCCAATACCTGCATGGGACCTCAATTATGTATTGGAAAAGCTCACACTGGCGCCTTTTGAGACAGCCAATGCAGCTGATATAAAGTTTTTATTTTGGAAAACAGCTCTGCTCCTAGCAGTAACCTCTGCAAAACGAGTCTGAGTTGCAGGTACTCATGGCTGTGGAACCCTTCATTATTTTCCATCCGGACAGGGTTTCTCTAAGGACGAACCCAACATTTATGCCTAAGGTAGTGTCCAGTGTGGCCCTTAACCAAACCATTCATTTACCTACTTTTTATCCAAACCCACAGAATAAAGGTGAGAGACTCCTGCATTCTTTGGACATAGACAGACAACTACGCTTCTACTTGGACAGAACTAAAGCTTTTGGAAAGACTGAGCAACTCTTAATGGCATATGCTGCAGGATCTCAAGGAAAGGCTATCTCAAAGCAGACTATTTCAAAATGGATAGGCCACTGCATTCGTTTCTTCTACTCACAACATGGCAGATCAGTGCCTAAGGGCATTTAGCCACATTCAACCAGTGCAGCAGCCACTTCAGCAGCCTTTCTCAGAGGAGTACCTACCTTTCTCAGAGGAGTACCTACCAAAGACATTTTAGAGGCTGCAATTTGGAGTTTCAGTGCACACTTTTACCAAGCACTACCATTTATCTCTCTACTCTAAATCCAGAGCAGGCTTTGCCATTGCAGTTCTGCAGGGCCTTATAGCCTCTCCTAATCCTCTTTAGGCCCAGCCATCCTACCTCCGCTTTGGGATTCAACCCAAGACTAATGACTGCAACAGTGAAACACGAACATAGTACAGTTGTGTACCTACCATAAATATAGATGTTCGAGTGTATTCACTGTTGCAGTCCAGGTTACCCACCATCCCCCTTTTTCTTTGCTGGGACTTATCTATTCTTCTCTATCCTATACAACCTATGTGGTCTATTTGCTTATAGATGAAGTAAATCTTTATCCTTCTGCATGCATAATTATTGGCATAATTTTTAGCCTTCCTTTTTGGAGGCACCTGATATCTGGGGCAAGAAAAACTGAAGAAAATGGCATCTGCTGCATCTTTTATACCCCTGGCGCACTGACGTCAGGGAGGAGGCGACAGCAACCGACACCGGACCTAGAGTTTGGAATTCAGGCCGACTGCTGGTAGCCTGCCAGCAGGATAACCTAAGAGTAATGACTGCAACAGTGAATACACTCTAACATCTACATTTATGGTAGGTACACAACTGTATACGCTTCTACTTGGACAAAACCAAAGCTTTCAGAAAATCTGAGCAATTATTGGTAGCATATGCTGCAGCAGCACAGGGAAAAGCTATTTCAAAACAGACCATTTCCAAATGGATAGGACATTGCATACGTTTCTGCTATATGCACCATGGAAAACCTGTGCCTAACAGCATTAGATCTCACTCCACCAGGGCAACAGCCACTTCAACTGCCTACCTCAGAGGAGTACCTACCAAGGATATTTTGGAAGCAGCGACATGGAGTACTGTGCATACCTTCACCAAGCATTACTATCTGCCTCTGTACTCTAAATCCAGAGCTTGCTTCGCCTCTGCAGTGCTGCAGGGACTTTTAGCCACCCCTAATGCCTTATAGAACCAGCCACCCTACCTCAGCTTTGGGATTCTACCCAAGTGTAATGACTGCAACAGTGTCACACGAACATAGTACAGTTTTGTACCTACCATAAATGTAGACGTTCAAGTGTAGACACTGCTGCAGTCCAGGTTACTTTCCCTCCTTCCCCTCTTACTGGCTAGTACGTACCTAGTTCCTCTACCTTTTACTAGCTATGGGGAGTATTTGCTGGTAGCTGCAAGTATGTTTGCATTTCTTATGTATGTTTTATTAGCAATTTGAATTGCCTACCTATCTGGGGGCACCTGACATCTGGGGCAAGAAAAACTGAAGAAAATGGCGTCGGCTGCATCTTATATACCCCTGTCGCACTGATGCCGGACCAAGACTTTGGAACTCAGGCCGACTGGGGAACCGCCTGACGGCAGTATAACCCAAGTGTAATGACTGCAGCAGTGTCTGCACTCGAACATCTACATTTATAGTAGGTACAAAACTGTACTTTTGCAGTCATCTGTAAACTTAGTTAGCCAGAGGCTTTCTGTGTTAGCCTGTACTTCAGAGAAATGGATACCAAACAGGAGAGGTCCCAGGACTGATCCCTGTGGTACTCCACCTGTCACTGGTTTGAAGTCAGATTTGGAGTCTGCAACTTTTACAGTGTGGGTTCTGTCAGTGAGCCAGTTGGCAACCCATCTTCTGACATAGGGATTTATACCTAGTTTAGTGAGTTTAGCTATAATTCTGGAATGGGGAATGGTGTCGAAAGCCTTGGCGAGGTCAAGATAGGCTGTGTGAACCACCTTAATCTCATCTACGGCTTTGGTGACTGCCTCAAAGAAGTCGACCAGGTTCAGGAGGCATGATCTGCCTTTCACAAACCCGAACTGGGTGGGGTCCAGAGGTTGGAGGTTACCAATGTCTTTGTTTATGAATTCCATGATGATACGTTCCATGGCCTTGCAGACCAGGCTCGTCAGGCTAATAGGGCGATAGTTCCCAGGATCAGTGGTAGCTCCCCCTTTGTGGAGTGGGATAACTGTTGCTGTGCATCATTCAGTGGGCACAAAGCCTGACGTGAGGCTATGATTGAACATGGTGCTTAGGTGGGGAGCTAGTTCGTTCTGAAGTTCGTGTAAAATGCAGCCTGAGATGTCCGGTCCCATGGATGCTGTGTATTTGGCTTTTTGAGAGTGCTGCTTTTACCTGTGAAGTTGTGATTACAGGGACTCCGCATTCTTCCTGTATAGATATGGGCCCTTTAGGGGTTGAGAGGGGGGTAAAGTTAGCACTGAGCCTATCTGCCAGGATGTTGGCATTATCAGTTGGTTCTGTAATTTTTGTGCCATTGTGCTGTAACTCGGATCAGATCTGGATGTTGCCATTGAGATTCTTGACATAGCTATGGAATGCTTTGTGGTTGTCCTTAGAATCACTAGCAATCTTGTTTTCATAGCTAGCTTTGGAGGATCTTGTAAGGGATCTCACCTTCTTGCTGAGGCTGACCAGGGAGCTTCTCCACTCATGGGATTTTACTCTCTTTTGCAACAATTTCTTCCTTCTGTTGTAGAGTTTGTTTATGGCAGGGTACCACCAGATTGGCTTCCTTTTTTTTGGAGGATAGCACAATCCATGCACTTGTGTAAGTGCTTATAGAGTGCATTTTTGTAGGATTCAGCAGTCGTAACTGTATTGTCCATCTGCATGGGTGTCATGAAGTTTGTCACTTCTGTCTTAAAAAGCAGGAAGTTGGCTTTGGAGAAATTTTTTACCATGGTTTACTTAATGGGGGGTGGGGGATGGATGTGGATATTTAGAGTGATTGGCTCATGGTCGGATCTGACCAACGAGGAGTTAACTTCAGGTGTGGAACACCGGTCACTCATGTTGGAATGACTAGGTCTATGACTTCCAGAAAGCGCTGAGCGAAGGAGTTGGTACATGAGTAGTTTTCCCAGTTAATGGTGGGGTAGTTGAAATCACCCAATATTAGGGTGTTTGGTTAACCCTAATATTTTCCAGTATATCAAGAAAAAAGGAGTGTGAATCTTGGGGCATGGTGGGGGATCTGTAGCAGGCTACAATTTGGATTGCAGTTTTGCCTAGAGTTAGTTGCACTTTGATAACCTTGGCTGCATTATGCTGAGTAACTAGCCTGGAGGTGTGGATATCCTTAATGAATATGGACACACCTCCGCCTTTGGTGTTCTTGTCCAGATTTGATGGCTGAAAAGTGTGGTATGAGTTATAGCCTGGTACATAGCTCTCAACCTTCCATCACCAAAATGAGGAACACTCGCCTTCATAATGTGGAACAAATGGGCAAAATGTGGAACACACATACTAATGGCTTACTAACAACTTCAACTAGGAAGGTCATAGGATGGTTAAAATATGCTGTTTTCACTTATAAAGAAGATCCTTTAATGAATTAATATGATTAATGTCAATTTACCATGGATTTCACCTAAAACATTCCTAACAGTGAATGTGTAACAGACCCATTCAATGTGGAACTTTGAGGAATTTCGAGGAGCACGACCCTTTTAAGACCCCAAATGAGGTACGTCCCTCATAACGAGGTACACTTGAGAGGTATGGCCTGGTAATGCAGGGGTGCTCTCTGGAGTCTTGAACCAGGTCTCAGTCACTGCACAGACATCGATGTTCTCCATTTTAAGGAGTGCCTCGAGTCAGTGCATTTTGAAATTTAGACTTCTAGCATTGAGTAG